>NC_091120.1:87318308-87453308 GCF_040183065.1 Periplaneta americana | reverse complement strand
TTATAGGAGTAAGCGCAAACTTTCTTTTTAGGTTTCCATTGCAAAAGCCTGAGCTTCTCAGTAAATGGTTATCTGCTGTTAAACGCGATAAATTTATACCATCAATTCACCACAGGCTTTGTTCAGTTCATTTCATAGAATCTTGTTTCTGGAAGACTAATGGTAATAAATTACTGAAACCTGACGCAGTTCCATCAGTTGTTAATTTTCCAGCCCATCTCACAAAGGTAATCACAAAATAAGTTTAAAAGGCCATAGCCTAGTTAGATTTTTGACCTTTAAAATAATGTTTTTTTTTTTTTAATGTTCATTTATTTGTAACTTATATTGAAGTACGGTACTGAAAGTTACTTATAACATAGATCCATGTCTATATTTTGCAAATCATAATTAAAATGCTCATAAGTTAATGTTTTTTATGTGTTGGAACCCGCATGTCCACATTCAGAATTCTTACCACTTCTAAAATTTATTTCAGATTGAACAACCACCCCTTAGAGTATTAAAGAGATCATTAGAATCAGACAAACATGAAACAAATGAAGAAAGTAACAGTGGTACTATTTTAATAACTACTGATCAGGTCGTAACAGAGCACAACTATGCTCTTAGTTCCAGAAAGAAATGTAAATTAATGGAAAAAGAGCTGGAAAGAAAGAATGAACAAATTGAAAATTTAAGATGTCTAAATTCCACATACAGAAAGAAAACTCACAAACAAGAGGGTTCAATCAACAAATTGAAAGTAGCAGTAAAAGAATTGAAAGAAAAAAAATTTGCCTCTGAGCACACACTATCAGTCATGCAGGATAATTTTTCGGATGTGATGTTAGATATCATTTCTAGAGCAGCTGGTGAACAGAAGGGTGAATATTCTGATATACTTAAGAAGTTTGCCATAACAATGCACTTTTATTCATCAGCTGCATATGAATATCTCAGGCAGAATCTAAATAATTCTTTACCACATGTCAATACCTTACGCACATGGTACAATACAGTAAGAGGGGATCCTGGTTTTACTCAAAGGATCTTTGGCAAGTCAAGTGAAAAAATTAGTTCTGGACCAGCTCAATTCTTCAATCCTTTTCCCCCAGTTACATGACCCGAAAACCACATTTTAAGAATAATGTATCTGACAATAAATCTGTATGTGAAAATCAGATGTCATCACACTGCAAAATCATACAGTATTGCTTTGTACAAGAAGATAGTTAGACAACATCTCTCTAAATCAATTTTATTTATGAATCAATAGGTGAGTGAAAAATAAATCTGGTTAAGTATTTTCATACTATCTAGATATGGCCTAGTTACAATATTTTGATATTCTTGCACATATTCAATTTAATAATAACAGTTGATGCATTTCCTTGTTTATTGAAATATTTATTATTAGGCCTAAGCAAAATGCACACAATGTGCAAGATTAAGTTAATGTCCTAACTCGATTAATTAAATATTTCAGGAACTCCATCGGTACAGATTTGATGAATTGTGTAAATATGAATAGGCCTAATCACGAAGACAAGAATTTTTAATTGACAATTTTAGCATAACAGCTTAATATTTGTTGTTCACAAAGATGACGATTACTGACTGACAGTTCCAGTTTCTTCAATTATTTGCTGTTGTAGACTACTACAGGAATGCAGGTGATTACGTTTCATTGTTTATATTTGTTTTTATCCTTGTTACTCTTTTAGCTTATATTTGGTTGTTTTTTATAGTGTAGTAATAAATCTTAGTGTCTTTTGCGGTCGCGTTCTATCAGCATTACTTTTCGTCCGCTATTTTCACGACCGCAAGATGCACACAATGTGCAAGATTAAGTTAATGCTCTCACTCGGTTATTGAAATATATTTCAGGAAGCCCATCCTACGGATATGATGAATTATGTAAATAGAAATATGCCCAATTCATAAAGACGACGAAGATTATTGACTGACAGTTGCAGGATTAATATCTTTGAATATTTGATGTTATATCAAAAGAATGCAGGTAATTACGTTTTACTATTTATATTTGTCTTTATCCTTGTTACTCTTAGGCTCATGTTTGGTTGTTTTTATGTTGTATAGTAATAAATCTTAGTTTGTTTTACGATTGCGTTCTATCAGCATTGCTTTCCGTCCGCTATCGTCACGGCCCCAAGATGGCGGCGAGCGATCGCTTCAATTTGGGTCCAGTCCTATATTCTGCGCAGCCGGCAGTGTGGGGACTTGGTTTTATGCACAGAACGTCTTTGCACAGAACCACGCACCGTCTGAACCGGGCTTTAACGTCCATGAGATATCATAATGGGAACCGGAGACTGTCTTGCTATACTCATTGCAATCGATAATGAACATCCTTGATTTCTACAGCGCACAGATGTTGTTGTTTCTTACAAAATAGATCCCTCTAAAAAGTAGGATATTGTTATGTTTTCTTAAGAAATATAATTTTTCAAGGTCTACATGTATTCCCTATGATAGATTACGCACTGTAATTTGCTTCAAACGTCGCAATTCTACTACGAAGCTTGTGTTGTATCAGTTATAAGTCGGCTTTTAGTGGCGAAAGAACCTTGTTTTGGTACTGTGAATTACTAGCAGCAGTTTTTACTTTATTCTGCAGGTGTAACAAAAAATTTCATTGGGCTAGGAGAAAAAAGTCACTACAGCGTGTTTAAATAGGCAATACTGTAACGTAGTAAATAATAGATTCTTTATTTAAATGAAAGAAATGTCTACAGCACCAGATTCCAGAGCATCGCCAATGTCAGATGTTGCCTCTGAAAGTGGATTTACAACGCTGTCTTTGAGAGACAAAGCTTTAATTAAAAGAAACATTAATAGACACCACAATAACAATTTCAGGTCGGTGAAGTAATTGATACTTCTTTACAATTGCGCTACCAGAGGAACGAAAGGACATTATTTATCCATACTTTCCTAGAGACCAAAATGCGAACCGTATATGCAAGGCATGCCAAAAGCCTGAATTAATCAAACCTAATCTGTGACAGATACTCTACCTTACGAAAATTCGCTTCTATGCACCTACCAAAAGCGTATATGTAAGGCATGTGATACCACCTCTGCCGACAACTTTCCACTCATTCTGGTGCGAAATTGGCGTCGCCGCTCAGTTTTTTGTTGCAGTACATATGACTGAACGAGAAGTCAATTACGTAAATAGATCTACGTTTTCTTGGTAGTCCAATTGTAAAGAAATGAAAAAGTAATTAGACCTATTAACAAAACATAAAAATGTCTGCATGTAAATATATAGCAATATCTTGTGGTGAAACTAGCGCAGAGGTAGTTCCGGTGATTTTGAAAGTGAAAATCGTTGAATTGATAAGGGACTTTTTGTGGAGATATAGTTGATATGCAAGGCATAACAAAAGCCTAAAGTAACCAAACCTAACCTGTCACAGGTTATTTGGGAAAATTTTAGAACACGGACTGCACCTACCAAATTATGTCTTAAAATACTAAAAAGAGCAGATTTGTCTGCGTTTGTCGAATGCGCATCATTATATTTACGAAAAGGCACTCTTCAGTGCCAATAATTTATTTTGTGTGCACAAGGTTGGAATTTTGAAGTAAGAGGGAAAGGGTGCAGTCCGTATTCTGGAGTTTATCCAAGTGGAGTACGAAGGGAACTACCACAGTGCTAGTTTTCTGTAGCATCATTAGTTTAGCTGATTTTGCTTGTTCTGTCGTAGAGCTGGTTATGTTCCTGTCCATGAGCAATCACTTCATAAAACTGGTTTACGAGGCAGGAAGACTTATGCTTTTTGGACATTGGTAATGCTGCTCTTTTTTCTTGCTCTGGGAAATCTGCTATTAACTTTTATAATTTTGGGTGTTCTACGTCTTGGCCAAGGTATGGAAAGTCTTGAACTTGTACCAGAAAAAAAGTTGGTTATGTTTTATGGAAATACAGATTTAGATAGAATATACAAACGAGATGGGAAGTTGGAAGGGTTTTATGAGTGCCCTGTGGAAATGACGGGTGACAATGGATCAGTTGCTATCAATCTTGTAGACAATGATGGACGGGTTATTGATCCCAAGATAAACGTCGATCTCAACAGCACTACTGTAACAGGTGTGCAGTCATTTGACGTACGCGACCCCCTGACTGGTCATTCTGTATTCTCAACTGGCTTCCCTAATTTTGGCCTTCCTCGTGGTGTGAACAAACTAGACATAAAGATGGCACAAACTCGACGAATTACAAGTCCTGTGAATTCTAGCCTTTATCTTCGTTCAGATACTTACACTCGTCTTCGCGGTACAGAAGGTACACGCATGGAAGGTCGAGAGATCGTGTGGTCAGCAGATCAAGATATATATCTGAAAAGTGTTAATGGAAGTGTAATCCTCAGTGGACGCGAAGGAATATCAGTAGACATTAAGAGTATCCCAATTGCGTCTGGTGATAGTGATGGGGCAAATCCAACATCAGTGCAGTACAAAGTATGTGTCTGCATGCCTGGTGGCAAACTGTTCCGTGTCCCTGTACCCACTCATGGGAGCAACAAACACGTTGGGTGTCATAATGTGGATCTATCTCCTCATTCAAATCCTTGCATATAATCCTTACACATTCCACAGTGCCATGCATATATCACGTATTGTTATTATTATTATTATTATTATTTATGTTTTTATATTATAGACTTTGCTAGTCAAAACAAGAATTCAGTTCTCCAGTCGTCCATTTTCACCAAATGTTGAGAAATGTTTACGTTTTACAACAGAAATTTTGAGTTGAAGCAGACTGAGTTATAAAGCAGTTTTTATTTATTTATTTATTTATTTATTATCCTTACGTAATCTTTCCAATATTGAATATTAATCGCCCAATAGATAATTTCTCCAATGAACTTTTAAAATGTCGAAAATATCAGTAATAATTTCAGTTAAAGTTCATATTTTCATTCAAGTATCATGCTACTTAAAATATTTCCTTCAAATCAAGATGGAGATAATACTATGAAAACTGTAAAAAGTAATATATCTCATTAATACTCTAGTTAACGTGTCTAGATATTTGACTGACATAATCAATTAACACAAAAAATTGTGTGTGCAATTGTGAATGAAATAAGCTTTACTATCTCGTTACTACCACACTAAAGTGGTATTTAGTTGAAAATGAGAAAGTGTTAAATTACATAATTACTACAATGTTATAAAACCTTTAGCTAAAAATTTTCCTTCACTTTTTCATGTCCCCAGCAAATTGTCCCTGCATTTAATGATGATGATAAAATATAACCTTCATATTGTTATTTATCTGTTCAGCAAGACATTATGAAAGAACATGTAAAGATTTATGTAATTAGCAATTAATAGGATGTATAGCTTCATTTGAGAGAGAAAGAGTTAAGAAACCTAAAATTCTTGGGTTGTTTTACATGAACACTTACTTACAAATATGGCTTTTAAGGAACCCAGAGGTTCACTGCCGCCCTCGCATAAGCCCGCCATTGGTCCCTATCAACCTATCCCACCTCCCTCAAATCCATTTTTATCACTTTCTTAAAATATAGAGGTCATGTTTTATAATACACAATAATCATATTAAAAAATCTCTGATTTAGCTTGCATGTATAGGTATCGCCAGTATTCTTGAAGAATGACCTTTTAACTCACTGTCCAACTAGTGAGCTTCTTATCTTATCACCTTGGTTGCAGTAACCCCTCCCTATGTGATCCAGCTGGTTCGCTAACATCTGTGCTCCCATTGTAAAATTTCATTAGTCTAGAATGCTTGTGATAAGTTACCTATATAAAAAAACGTATATGTTTATGGCCTCAAAAATAAGTTTTCCCTCTATGTATCATGGACTAGAAATGTATTGTCATTACTTCATTTTTACTGTATATAACACATACTGTATATCTATCCTGGTGCCATGGTGACCCAGTGACTAGAGCACTGGATTCATAACTTTGTGGATCCGGGTTCGATCCCCAGTGTATCCCCAATTTATGACTTGTGTTGGCCAAGCCTGTGGACCATGTAGCGCAACAGTTTTTTCCAGATGCTCCGAGTCCCCTGTGGCATCCCAACAAATCTCCATCATCTCATCATGGGTAGAGTGTAGACCAGCCTACTATAGCGCAGCCTGGGCAATGACTGTTGGTAAATTGTCTACCAGTTGACTTCATATGGGTGAATGATGAACAGTCAAGTATCCGCCATTAGTAAATACGAGTAGGTATATACCTGTATATTCTTTGAATCATACTATCTGGAATGGAACTATTATCCAAGAAACTGTGTTGTGAAGGAACTGCAGTGTTCACATGTTCTTGAATGAATTTACTTCAAATGACAGTTATTTCTATGAAAAGAAACCGAGCTGACTTAATTTTTGAAAAGCAACAACAACAATAATAATAATAATAATAATAATAATAATAATAATAATAATAATAATAATAATAAAAGAACATGCTAATTTGAATTTGTGTAAATGAGTTCTAACATGAAATATTGCATTTTTTTTTTTTTGTATAATGTACTGTATGTGTGTTTTCATTGTAACATATGTGCGAGATCACATAAATTTGTAACCAAATATAAAATTAGTAATATTTGATAGTTTTGATGTGTTACTGTTGTGTAATATACAGTATGTTTGTGAATAAATTGCTTGCGTACTACAGAAGAATTTACTGATTATTTCACATTATCCAGTAGGTTATAACAGCAGCAAAGTACTGATATATAATTTTAGGCTATATCTGCATAATTACAATAAAGCTTGAACACAAATAACTTTACACTGCATTTTGTGAAAATCAGTGAATAAACTCCTAAAAACACGTACCTGCTCAAATCACTATCTTGTGAGTTATAACCATCTAATTTTCATAGTATATTTAATACTGTGAAGTGTGTTTTTAATCTATGGTCCATGTGTGAAACTTGCGTCCAAAACCAGAGAAGTCAATCAATGCTAATTTTTCAGAAAGTGAGAAAAACTTAAATCGACCTTCACATTAATACTATGAATGTTATATTTTGTGAGAACATTGAGGGGCCACCTACAAATTAATATTGTAAATCAGATTCTGTTTTACATAAAATGCCCTCGAACTACTGTAAAAAATCTGGAGGACTTGTTCAGTTTTGATTGACAGAGGTGGACTTAGTCATTTTTGGTCAAAAATAAACATTACGAAACCATTGTTTTTTCTCGTAATAATATTTATTGCATTTAAACCGCAGATTAAATCCCTTTAATAAGTGGATTTCTCACACTTTTGCATTCTCACAACAGTAGCCAACACGACACATAGACAAAAGTCAGAATCTTCCAACGGTTCGGTTTTTATACTATTCAAAGTATGAAAGAAGGGGGGGGGGGGAACCCAGTCTTCAGATTTCTTACAAAAGTAATGCAGTAAACATCCATTGTACTAGAACAGAGATGACATGAGATAATGATCAGTGGATTTTCAAAGAGAAAATAAAAGAGAGTTAAGAGGCAAGTGTAGATTGCTCATCTGTGGAAAGCTAATCCTTTTGGTTATTCCAAGGGATGGGTTACTATCCTCTACACACAGATCCATCTGGTCTTCCCAAGAGAGGCTTAAGATAGGTTACTAACCTCTACACAACAGATCCACTTGATATTTCCACGAGGAGTAGGGGTAGGTTGCTGACATCTATACAAAGGTTTTTCCCAAGGCAATGTGTAAAAGGGATTTGCTTAATTTTGGTTGGAAAAAAAAAAAAAAAAAAGAATACATTGGATTATACACATATAAGATTTGTTTTCTATCTTCATAGTATATCCTTGCTGACAACACGTGTTCCACCATGTTTCACTACGAATTTCCTCTTCTTACAAATGATGGGTAAAAAGCACGATGCTGGTTGTATATTTCAGCAGCCACATTCCAAAGATGAGGTGTATTCAGTATTGGAGAGAATTGTCCAAGGTTACAGGGATTGCAGATTTCAGATTAGTTCTATGGATGTTTGTGACAGGGCAGTTTAAGAGGATATGTTCCAAATCTTCTTCGTTATTGTTGCACCAGGAACAACTACTAGAGTCAACAAGATTAAAGCGATGAAGATACTTCTGAGTGATAATATGGTCTGTCCTGGCTCTTGCTAAGAAAGTCTGTATGTGTCTGTCTGGGAATGTTGCGGAACATTTGTAAATCATTAGGTTTCTTTTGAATGTTTTGAAGTACTTTGTCTTTATCAGAAGAAAGCCATAATTCGACCCATAAAGTTGTTAGATGAGAATTAACTGCAGAACATGCACTGGTTAAAGAAGTTATTTGCATAGGTTTGGGCCCCAAAGATGTTGCCTGTTTAGCAATATTATCTTCAGTCTCATTTCCAGTAATGCCGCATTGACTAGGTATCCATTGGAATACTATTTCTTTTTGAAGATTTAGTTTGTTTAATATTTTTTGTAAAGAGATTGTAATTTGTGCATAGGAAGTTGGAGTATAGTTCATGATATTTAGAATAGCTCCCATCGAGTCACTGAAAATGCATACAAGTATATCAGATAAAGAAGAGACATATAAAAGAGCTGCCTCTATGGCCAGTAGTTCTGTTTCAAGACTAGAGGGAGATGAACATGATATATAATATTTCTCGTTATATTTTGGGATATAATATCCTGTGCCTGGAAGTCCATTATCAGGATTCCGTGACCCATCAGTATAGATATGAAGAAAATTTTCATATTTGTTATAGATTAGTTCCATGGCACTAGATTTTAAAACATGTGGTCATCATTCTTAATATAATCGCCAGGGATATTAATATAACACTTTGGCCTTTTTCACATCCATGGTGGAGTTTCATTGACAACTAAATTTTGTTCCATCATTAAACAAGTTACATTTAAAGGAACATCTTCCATTTGTATATAAGATGTTTTGTATTGGTTGAAAATGTGTTAATGTTCTATTTTTCAAGTTACCATTGACCGTGTTCAGTTTTGACCGAAATCCCATATTTCAAATGCAATTTAGTATGGGATTTATCTAAGTTTGACTCAAAATCAATGTAGATATCAATAGAATTCAGTAAAATTATAACGAAAATATCATGAATTTATTTTCTTCAAATTATTGACTCGTTTTGTTTTGGACGCAAGCTCCACATTATATCACTAGTATACAAGATGAGGGAGAGGTGAGATTATACAGAAGTAGGAGTAAATTGGAGACACATCCAATGCAGAGCCGCTGTAATATTGAGAAGTCATTTGAGAAGGGAGAGAAAATCATGAGGAGGTTGTAGAGAAAGAGATGAATAAACTAAGTAAAATATCAGGGAATGAAGGAGCAACCAAGGATGAAGTAAGGGAGGTAGCTAGAATAGGGGAAGCACTCAGAAGAAGAGTTTGTGAAAGCATCGACATATGGAAGAAAATGGACAATGGAAGAAAAGAAAGTAATATAATATCTATATAATCTTAGAACATGGTATTTAGAAGGACTGAAGTTGTATACTGTAGGCTAGCGCAGTGTAACTAAAGGTATGGTCACACATCGCTACTTTTGCAGCGCTGCAGTACAAAAAACTGCGCAACTCTCGTACTGCAATGTGTGAACAATGGTGCAACCCGAAAAGTAGCAGCTGCCGAATCTGCTGCCCGCTACTTTTTCATGCTGCGTGCAGCTTAGAAGTAGCAACGTGTGAACAGGATTCTCAGGGTTGCAGCCGCACCTTTTTTGATATCTGTTCTGTTGAAACTTTTGCTGCGGTTGTGACCAGTGTTGCCACCCAAATGTGCCAATGATACTTTTATTGTTTGGATATATTTTAATTTAGATGTGATGAAAATAAATTATTTGTAACAGTTACCTAAACGTACAACACAATCTGAGTATATTTGCTGACGATATAATTAATTTTTTTTTAATTTTCCGTAGCATAGTTTCAAACAGGAGGATTGCCAACATTGATTCCGTGAATATGCTGTTGGTTATCATTTAAGTATATGGGCGTTTTAATAGCTTTATAGTAAAAATAATGCCAATTTCTGAATATTAGTTAGGACAAAAATGCAAATAATAGATAAATAAGCTATCGCATGAGTTTCATAATAATGCGAACATAACCACAAAATGTATATTGAGGGGCTGGAAATCTCCAGCAAGACTGCGGCTGCAAAAGTAGCACCTTGTGTGTGAACAGACTCGCAACCTCCAATTGCAACTTTTGCAGCACTCGGTTGCACTGCACGAAAAGTAGCATGCAGCATGCTACTTTTGGCTTACGTGTGAACACGACACGCAACTTTTGCAGCTGCAGTACAAAAGTTGCATAGCAAAAGTAGCAATGTGTGACTGTACCGTAAGTAACTCGCGAAACAAGCTGTAATCAACTGGGGATGGATATTCGACATTTCAATGTGTTTTCCATGTGTAGGATGTGCTATAAATCGATATTCCATTAAAAACTCAAATTCATAAAAAAATGTGCTATACAGCATTGTTTGGGGGCTTACTTCAATTTGAAAACTTGCGTAGGTATCTAATAACACAAATTTTATGATGTGGTGTCTCAAGAATTCTGCTGCACTGATTCGCTAATTTTAAAACTCGCTAGGCGTAATGCTAGCAGTTCGATGGCCCAGAACCAGACTGTTCGAAGTCCATTTTACTGTTTTTTTTTTTTTTTTTCAAGAGAGCTATTTTAAGCTCCTGACATTCAGACCTTCAGGAAACAATTTGGAATAGCTTCATAGCAACCTTATGTAGAGGAATATTTACAATTTTGTTCGATTCATATATGGAGACAAGAACTGGAACACAATGAAACACAGATTTCTTTCTTATAAAAAGTTGGACTTAGAACAGTCTGGTTCTCAGCCATCGAGTTTGCTAGAAGAGGGAAATTGTTACTTTTCATGCATTCACGAACCTTAAGTCCAGTTACATGTTATAGATTCTATTCCAATTTCAACTAAAGAATGTGAATGAACATTAGGTACCAGTATTGTAATGAACGATATCTGCATTAAGAAAAGCAATACTCTTCCAGTAAAAGAATTCTTAGGCTTTGGTCCTAAAACGTGTTGGAACACCAGTGTTCAGCATTTAATTTTTTGCCTTATATGCAATTGTGGCTGCGATCTGGAAGGAGGTCTGCAGAGGTGGATGCATGATGAAGTAATTTTGAAAAGAAGTGCAGTACGAGTCCATACTAGAGATGGGTAAAAAAAGCTGGAACAGTTTTTTTGAAACTGTTTCACAATTGAAACAGTTTCGTGAAATGAAGGGCTCAGAGCCAAAGGCGACTAACCCACAATTACTAAATGAGTAAATAAGAGTTGATATTAAGAGGATCCTTACAAAAATGATTGGTTTCACAATTTATTTTAAATGGTCTACATTGAATAAACACAAAAAAATATCATGAATCTATAACACCAATGTATAGTTTTGAAAAAAGGCTTAATAATGAACAATACAAAATTGTGAGTTGGTCGCCTTTGGCTCTGAGCCCTTCAAATAACCTGTTGCAACTGTTCCAAAGAGAGTTACACTGCTCCAGTTATCACTTAAACGTTCTACATGGTTCCAAGAGATAAACAGTTCAATTTCTAAACAGCTTCCCTGTTCTTTGCTGTCTGCAAAGACCACGTGTATCACCGACCTCCAATCGAAAGTAGGGCTCAATTGTACGAATCAAATTCTCTAATAAATCTGATATTAATTATTATTAGCTGCCCACTGATGGAAAATATGTTCATGGTGCCCAAATACAGTGTTAATTATAGTAATATACCACGAAAAATATTAGCGCCTAATGTCTTATCGTTATTAAACTCTCCTAGGGTTATATGCGTTACTTTTACTAAAATCGATTCATTTTGAATTGTAGTTATTTACTGTACTCTTTAACAGTAACCTACGAAAAATGACTTTCATCATAATACACTGAACAGCTGATTTAAAGACGATTCAAGGGCTTTGAAATAGGTTTCTGAAGCAGATGAAAAGTTGAAACAGTTGGCACTGATGTTATAAACATATTCGTATGAAACTTATTTTGAAACAGCATCGTTCATGAAACAGCTACAGTCGAAACTGTTTCTTAAAAAGAACAGTTTATCCTTCTCTAGTCCATATAGAGTCTAGTTTGACCAAAGAGATTTCAAGAGTACCTCTAAAATTTGTTTCCAACTATAGCACTGCTTATAAGCTATTTTAAAACTAATTTACAATTCAAACCAATATATATATATATATATATATATATATATATATATATATATATATATATATTTTAAATCTACACTTTATACACAACTTTTTAAGTTAATTTTGTATCTTAAGGAAGGAGAGCCCTCGAAGACACTGCAAGTAGGTCATTCCAATCATTTATAGTTCGATTTAAAAATAAGAATTTACCTACATCTGTTTTCTGTTTCCTACATTTGATTTTAAAATCATGATTGTTCCTACCCACTGAATAGCCTCTGCAGGGATATTCACTATCATTTACGCATGACATTGACATTCTCAATAAAATTATTACATTTATAAGAACCTCACTCCAAATTCAGTTATTAAGCTATCATTACTTCAAAAGCACACACAAATCAAAATTATAAACCTCTTGCCCAACGAGTTGCCTAACAGATGCAGAGATAGTAAGAACATCAGTCAGATCTGTTGGTAAATGATCTACACAAGTGGCTTCATATGGTGAATAACAAACAGTCAAATATTCGCCATTGCAAAAAAGAAAAAGACAAAGTGGCAGATTTGCAACACAAATAGCACAATTTGATCAGCATCTGCCCATAGGTGGCATCTGTCTGCGGGAGCTGCACACATCCAGCGAAGCCGCAGGGGCTTTTCAGCGTTTGGCGACTGGAGTAGTGTAAGCTCCCTTGGACAGATGGCACCTTGGTGAGTCATGGAATCGATGGTATCATTTTCTTCTGGTTAAGGATTCAGGAAATTCAAGCACATGAATTGCGAGCAGATGCCATCGATCTGAGGAAGCCGCAGAACATCACAGTAAGGCAGAGGAATAGGTTTCCAGTCAGGACTGGATGCTGTGATGACACCATGCAGTGAATTATGTGCTTGAAGAGCAATCCTAATGGACTTCAACACTCTTTCCAATAAAAAGGCTGCACAATAAGCCTAAGGCTGCAGTGCTTGCCTGCAAGCCCTTCTCTGAGGAAAAAAAAAACACATCAAAAAGATATGTTAGAAGAATGGAGAGAGGACGCATCCCTAAACAAATTGTGCAATATGTATCTCATGGAAGATCTATTGGTCACCTAGTAGAGAGCTGGACTGATGTAAGACCAAAGCAGACCTCTTTGTCTAATACAGTAGAACCCTGATTTAGGCGACCTCCATTTAACATTGAAATTTCATGGTCCCAATAATTATTAGTATTACATCTATACTAATAATAAATCTGTAGCCAAAATTGTTCTGGTAATTTTCGATTTTCCAAAAATAATTGGTCCTAACATATATAATTAACCACCCTGAAACCGAAAATAGCTTTTTTGAAATTTTTGTTTGTATGTCTGTCTATCTGTCTGGATGTTTGTTACCTTTTCACGCGATAATGGCTGAACCGATTTAGGGTAGACTGTATAGTTATCGACACTTTTCCATTCTTGTGTACATAATAAGGTTCCTACTGCAAAGAGAAAGAAGGTACTGTCATTATCTGATGGTACATTTCAATCCTAAAACAATACTGGTAATTCGTTTTAAATAGTTAGTTGCATTGTCGAATAATTCTCAACTTTCATAGGGCGTGTAAAAATGAGTGCAAATTTTAAATATTTTCTTAAGCATTTACATTTATTCTTTGTGTGCCTGCGTACATATTAGTATCAGGTAAGACATAATTTCAATTAGTATTATGATAATGAAACTATTATTATATATTAAAACTACTTCTACAACTTTTATTAACTATATTGTGATGATTTATTCTCAGTGGCAATAACTAGAACCTTATATCTATTAAACTTAGTCACTGACACCCTATGTCAACAACTGTATTTTTGAGAAATTTATTTACAGCTAGAATTTTAACGGAATTTTGTAGATATTGCCATAATGAAACCATAATACGGATTTTAGAAGTGCTAATTTCACTTCTTACAGTTATTGTCAGTGGGTGTCAATAACTGTATGTTGTGTGTCAACAACTATCTTATTCTTATTCACGCCTAGGCAGGCCTAGGCTTAATATGAATAAACAAAAACATCGGTACTCTTCTGAACCATTGGAGACTGCTATAGACGTTGTGAATGGGCATAAAACTCATCTCACATATCAGTTGAGTGAACTCTGTTCTGAATTAAAAATAATTCTGATTGCTCTGTACCCAAATTCTACGAGAATCATACAGCCAGCAGACGTATCTGCTTTCTTTCCCCTTAAGTGTGGATGGAAGTCTGCTGTGTTAGAACGGCGAAGGGCACACCCATCACAAGCATTGACCAATGAATTCTTTGCTGCAATCTTGGAAAAAGTGGTGAAGACACAAATAAAGGCTGAAACATTGCAGAAAGGTTTCAGAGCTTGTGGTCTATATCCTTGGGTAGCAATGCTGTGGTCTATATCCTTGGGTAGCAATGCTATAGATTATTTATTCAACATGTTTGGGTGACAGCAATAAAATAAAAGCCAATGGAAATGATTTACCTAGTAGAGATACCAATGAACAGAGAACATCCAACTCTGTTCTCACTTACAACAGATTGAAGGAAATTATTGGTCAACATTTGCTTTCAAAATTTGAGTCTGTAGACAGAAACAACAAGATCTGTACTTGGGAGAATGAAGAGTCTAAAATATTGTTTACAATATGGATCGAGCTAGTATCTTCCCATGAAAGTCGGATGGGAACAAAGAAAGAGATTTGACTCAAGAGGAAGATAATGATTCTGTACTCGAAGAAGAAAAGTACATCTCAGATGCAAATCAATCAATAGGTAAATCAAAATCACTTCAAAGATGTGTAAATGATAACCCTGCTTTTGTTGATAATCTACCAACACAAAATAACCAGGGTAAATCACCACTGTCAGATATTCTTGTATGGCCAAATACCCCTAAGAGGAAGGGGAAAAGAAATATTGAAAGAATGTCTTTTGTACTGACTTCAGATAAATGGCAGGAGTTACACAATGAGGAAGAAAAGAAGCAGCTTACATTAGAAAAAGAGAAATTGCAATGGAAGAGAAAAAGAGAAGAAAGGAAAGAAGAAAAAACAAAAAGAAATAAGTAAAGCAGTCCGAAAAGAGAACAAAGGTTTACAGAAACAAAACGTAAAGAAGACTGTAACTGAAAATCGGGTAGAAGAAAGTAAAAAAAAAAAAATAAGCTAAAATAGGATGAAATTCTACAGAAAAAAATGAAACTGCGAATCAGGTACAAGAAAAAACTAAGGTAGCCAGGAGACAACTTTTTCTGATGAAGCTACAACGAAATTTCAGAATTTGACAAGCCAAAATGATATTGTATTCAATATTTCAGAGAAAAAGCAAAGACCACTTTAGATGGACTATGTTTTAAATGTGCAGCAAATGTAAAGAATGATGGAAGAGAGTGTGACTTCTGCCAAAAATTGTTTCATGACAAATGTTTCTCAAATCCCCCTTCAACATCAAATTCCGACAGTAGTATTCACTATTGTGACCATTGCAAAACATTTATGGATGACATTCTATATGACCGTATGTAGGATTCTATGTTAATTTCTCATAACCAGTTGTTGACCTTTATGTGGATAGACTACATAATTTATTATGTACTGTAAGTGTAATGTAGTCTAAATATCCTTCATTTCATTTTGTGTAAAAGTGAACTTAAAAACAGCTAAGCTGGGTCTGGATGTAAATAAAATACTTTTGTGTCAACAACTGTATCAAAGGTGTCAATATCTATCTAATAAGTGTCAATAATTATACTTTCTTGTAATTTTTTATTTATTAATCAATTAATGACCATTAAAGTGTATTTGAAAATATCTGACTCACCCAAGATAACATAGGAGTTCTTTAGAACCAGTAACAAAATTTAAAACACCTTAGTTACTGAAAATAAAGAATTGCAAGAGAGAAATGTAAAGAAAAGTGCTTAATGTGTCAATAACTATATAGTCTACCCTATATGAAAATTGGAATATAAATTAAGTTCATTGTAACTTAGATTTTAGGCTATATGACATTCAAAATACGTTATTTAAAAGGGGGGTTATAAGGGGGCCTGAATTAAATAAATCGAAATATCTTGCTTATTATTGATTTTTGTGAAATATGTTACATAACAAAAGTTTCTTTAAAAATGATTCCCGATAAGTTTTATTCCTCAGAAAATTTTGATAGGACTGATATTTAAAGAGATAAATGAGTTTTAAAATTAAAATACAATGCCATCTAAGGCGGTGTAATGAAATGAAAACAAATGACTACGTCTATAAGAGGCCTTGGACAACAACAATCGAAAGGTATGAACATAGCCTACAGAGAATGTTTCTGTGTTTGTATGAAGTAATATCGGAAGCTAAATTAACCAACTTGTATAATTAATTATTATTTCACCATTGGAAAGTGTAGTTTCTCTAGATGGACATAATGCTATAATGTTATTACAGTAACTTCTGGACCAAAATGACCGCATTTTAATTATTTAATTACAATTTAAATTAAGTAACATATTAAACGATTTATCCTTCTATCAAACACCAATGTTCCCTGGATCAAACGTCCTATTTTAATTATGTAATTACTTTATATTTATTTCTAACAGGTGCAGCAGAGCGCATGGGTACGGATAGTATGATTAATATATTTTTATATTAGATTTAATGTTACTCTCTTTGCTGTGAAACCCGCATTTTATGTAGAAAATTGTTTTTGAACGATTTTTTTAAATTTCGACTAATGAAAAAATAAATGCATCCTGATTCAACGTGTAAAATACAAACTTTTTGAAGAAACATTGACTTGGCAATGCTGCTGTCTCACCGCAACATGATTCCCCCTCCCTCACCACGTCTACATGAAGCTGTGTTCCTATTCATCTAATTCCCGCCCTTTATAAGAACCAATCACATTCAATAATGGATGTAGTAGCCATTCATGACAATTATTTGTCTTTGTTGTGCTCGCTGAGGTGTGTGGTGTCAGTGCTATCACTTGTACAGTGAAGAGTTGGAATTTTTTACTATTACTATACATATTACTATAAAACAATGGCCATGAAAAGGAAAATGTAAAATTAATTTAATTCGCAAAATGGAAAAAAATCCAAATGCTAAGATATCAGAGATAGCGAGAAGACTTGACTGGCACTCAGCTTCTCCTTATGTTTTCCATTTTTTGTACAGCATTGTTCATAATATACTTATCGTAGCTTTTTTGCAAATAAATTTCATTTTTTGCAAAAGTATTCAAACATTTTCAAATAGAAGTAGCAAACCCCTATTTAGCATCAACCCTCATTTAAGGATAATTATTCAGTGTATCCAGAAAAACATTAAATAGAGGTTCCACTATATTTGTTTGAAAGATGGTGATATTTAAGGATAAAACAGAAATTAGAGGTCTTACCAATTCACTTTATTTGTCAAGTGACATTTCTACATACAAGTAAAAACACGAAAACACAAAGATTTTTTTCACTATAAAAACAAAATGTCAATCGTACAGTCACATTGTCACAAGTAAATATATAATCTTTGATATAAAACAAATAGTTTTCAATGAAGAGTAAAAAAATGGGATGAATATTTTTTGACAGCTATCCTGAGCAATTCTTATAATATTACTCCTAGTTAGTTATCGGCAGTTTCCATAGCTTCATCTCCTCCACCATCAGCCTCCATATCATCTTCTTCACCATCTTTCTTTTCTGGAGGTTTTTCATATGCTTTATCAAGAGGAGAAACAACAACACCGTCCCACACTGACATGTCAACAGCAATCCCTGGAACATTAATCCACACATAAAATTTCTATAATATGAACACATTATGTCCTATTGTTATGTCTATGAATTTAAAAAGTATCGGTATTAATGAAATAGAGAATAAATATTCTCCTCCATAACAAATAACATTACTGTTACATTTCTCTTATTTGACTTAATTATATTCTTTCTTTTAATTACCGTGTTCATAGTTTGTAATGTTTCACTCTGGAAACTATATTTGATACTATTTTTCTATATAAATACAATTTTTCTGCATAACAAAAACAAAGTTTTCATAACAAAATACATTATGATCCTAACTTTCAATCACCACAAAATTCAGTCTCTTCTCACTTGCGAAATACTGTATTTACCAGCATAATGGACGCACTCCAATTTTTCGTGTAAAAAAGAATTCCCCTGCCTAATAGACACATCTCATTTTAAACAAAACTAGTTTTAATAATATCGAAAGTTGTAAAACTGGATGCACTGCTGGTATGATTAAATTCAAATTTTTAAACAACAATGATACCACTACAATCGTGATTTGTTTTTTTTTTATAGGTAGTAGTAGTAATAGTACACAGACTGCAAGTGATCCTTGATGATCTACAGTACATTAGATATACACGGCTGTTGGTTGCCAGCCTTTCTTTAAGCTCGAATTGTCTTTTTCTTGTGGTTGTGTTCTTGATTATCTTCTTCCAATGGGTTCTATCTCCAGCCAGGTCCAATTAATAACGCAGTATTCTTAGGACATCTGCAGTAATCAGTTGTGTCTCGACAATGGATAAGAACCGACCGAAATATTCAAAATATACAGCGAGCTTTAAGCTGAAAGTTATAAAATTCGCGGAAGAACATTGTAACAGAGCTGCTGGTCGAGAATTTACCGTGTCAGAGTGTAATGTGCATAAGTGGCAGAAACAAAAAGAACCACTATTAAAAACCCCCAAAAAGTCAAGAAAATCATTTCGTGGTCTAAAGTGTGGGAAGTATCCCGAAATTGAAAATAAAGTACTGGAATATGTAATGGAGTTAAGGAACAATGAAATCAGAGTGTTACATGAAATGATGTATTACAAAGCACGTGAAATCGCAGCTAATATGGGCAATACAATGGAACCTCGATTTTGGGTTTCTCGATTTAAGATTTACCCGCATTTTGCATTCTTATTTTGTGGTCCCGGCAGAAGTCCCATATACGCAATGCTATTTTTACCCAGATTTAATGTTTCTCGATTTAGTGTTTCACCTGCATTTAAGAAACAAATTTTTTGTCCCAACAAAGCAAATTAGCTTCGATTGTGCGTTTTTTCAGCCCTAAATGCTTATTTCCTTGTCCAAGGTCGTTTCAGTAACAGTTTCTATCCCTCTCCTTACCTACCATGCGTACCCAGGTGAAATATCTGATGCAACACAGTGCCAGAAACCATGTGTTAATCATGTGCTGCGGTGCATGAGAATCAATTCACAACAAAGCATCACATTAAGACTGGAAGTGAACAAATTTAGGGCTTCTAATGGATGGCTTCATCGCTTTAAGCAGCATGACATTACATACAAAAATGTGTGTGATGAAAGTGCAACTGTTTCAGATGAGTCAGTGGATCATCAGAAAGACGATGTGCATCCACTTCTCATTGAAGGCTATGATGCCAAAGATATCATTAATACCGATGAGACAGGGATGTTCTACTCCCTGATGTGAGCCTTCAAATAAAAGGAGAGGCCTGCCATGGTGGCAAGAATGGTAAGGAGAGGCTCGCTGTTCTTCTCTGTACAAATGCAGATGATTCCGAGAAGTTGAAATCCTTGGTAATTTGCAAATATGAAAAACCAGGTGTTTTAAAAATATCCGCACACTGCCATGCAGTTACAAGAACAATAGGACTGCCTGTATGACAATGTACATTTTTAGCAGCTATATGAGACTGCTGGACGTGAAAATGGGGGTTGCTAACAGGAAGATAATTCTTTTAGTGGGTAAGTGTCCGGGACATCCCTCTGATACGTCATTCCTGAAGAATGTGACGGTTGCTTCCTTCCCACCTAACTACATAGCTGTCTCCAACCCCTGGATTTGCGTGTAATTCATGCCCTCAAGGGGAAGTATAGATGTTCACTGGTGCAGAAACAGATTGCTGCCATGGACAGACAAACTGGAAATTCTGTTTTCAAAATCTCCATCCTCACTGCATGCATATGGTCTGCAGTGCATGAGAGTGTCAGCAGCCACCATCACCAACTGCTTCAGAAAAGGAGGCTTTATGAAGGCTGTCAGTGGTGACATCATGGAGAATGACAAGACTGCACTGATGAATGGTAGCAGGACTGGAAGCTGTATGAAGATACATGTGTAGCTTCAATATTGATGAATCCAGGTGAAAGGGAGTTACTTTTCCTCAATCAAAGATGTCCAGCAAAAAGACATCCATTCTTGATTTCTTGAAGAAGTGCCAGATAACTAGATGCAAATAACCAGTGTACTTAATGTTGTGAAGCTCTTTAAAGCATTTTTGTTCTTTTACTTGAGATTAGACCATAAAAATTAGTTTTTAAATATGTTGATGCGTTTCTTTTTCAATTTTGGCAAAACTCCTATTTTGGCTTTTTCTCGATTCTGGGTATAATATATCCGGTCCTCTGAAAAACCCAGAATCGAGGTTTCACTGTATATATATATTAGTCGCTGTCCATATGTCACTTCATATTCTATCGATTATTTCAGCATTTGAGCTGGCGCATCTTTAATAGGTGCTTTTTTTTTTTTCCACTAAAATGTTTTCCTCACATAAAGGATGCACAGTAGTTTTTTTTTTTATAAAAATTGAAAAAAAAATGTGCATCTATTACACAGGTAAATACAGTATGTAGATAAATAGTCCCTTAATGATTCTTGCTGAACTACAGAAATTAATCAGTAATGTATAAAGACAATGTTTAAGTGTGCTAACAACATGAGAAAGTAAAGTACACAAGAGAAAGCCTTCCCAATATTCATTTGTTTATCAAAATTCTCTTAAAACTGGTTACAAGCTGAACCTCAGGGACTTTGCTAAGAAATAATCACTCAGCAGCACATAATTCCTGTAGCTGAAAGAATCAATGAACAAAACTTGAACAATGAAAAAGTTTAATATGCAAGCATGAAATTCTTTCATAATTATAACATATAGATATGGTTATTAATTCTGTATGAGTTGAACAATGTGGGGTTCACATGTAGGTGGTTTAAGGAAATAAGTACCATTAAAATAAGGACAATGATGAACTGACATGGTATAACCCACTATTTCATAACAATTAGTGCTACTTTTTTTTTTTTCTAAATAAAGCATCTTAAAAGGATTTCAACGCCTTTATTTTTTCTGTAATAAAGTATTTACTTTACGAACTTACACTTCACTTACGCTTTAAAATACTAAGCAGAGAATTATAAAATCTGCAGCTTCATAATATTACAGCATGCTGTAAGATTCATACCTAAGACTATACATGCAAACTGTAGTATATTTGTAACACAAATATCATACATGTCCGAAACACAATATAATGTTCCCACTTTTCCACAGCAATCAACATTTGATGATACAGCAATCATATGAAGATAATGCACATCTCGAATCTATGTCATTATAATAAAATACATTAGTACAGATAAATTACAATAAAATTACATGCAATTATATGATGTGAAGATGCACGATACACCTCAGTACTGTAAATTTGCGTTTTAAACACTGAAGCAATGAGGTACATGATTTAAAGCACCAATTCTGTTAATACATTTATGCAATGCAGAATCCTTCAATTGCAACACGAATGAACATAACTATTTTTTTTCATTTCATTTACTGTATTTCACAGATCTTACATCAGCACTGAAGGTTTAAGATGTGGAAAAAAATCGGAGTTATACTTTTTTTTTTTTTTTTTTTTTTTTTTTTTGCGGAACGAAGTATACAACTTATATAAGGACGTTCTACTATATTTCAAATAAGTAATCTTCTTCTAAATACTAATTCCCGGAGTTTCCAATTATTACATAATATAGGTACATGGGTTGCATTTCACTGCATGGTTATCTTCCATTGTTTTCTGCACTGGTACTATGGATATCATAGAGTTATCGAGGTATGGTAGATTAAAGGGATGGTAAACAGGAAAGTAATGAGAAAACTTTCTTAAATACTGTCTTTATCCACTCAACAGGCTTTGAACTGGGCCTCTGGCATTTGGAGTTATTCTATACATAAAAATCATCCAATTCCAAAATTATCAACGTAATTCCTCACTATTACTGCATCATATTAAATCACTAGACCTTAAGGATAAGCAATATTCAAAATTCAGGTACATTATTTTCTGATCAACTATGTTTTTGGGTGTTTTACATTCAGACATGATACGTGGAAGCTAATACCACTCCAGTCTCTAATGAATTGTTAAGCCATACAAATAATGCAATCACCTGTTGTAAGACCCACTGGAAAGTTATGTCAATTATGGAACTTACTAAATAAAAAGTTAATCCAAACAAATGAAATTGTTCATCTGTCATTTTTGCATATATGCTTGTAACTTTTCAGAGAAGAAGAAATGAAAGATGAAGACAAAGATTGGGAAACAAAGGAAAAATTCCTGGACCAATTGAGGAAAATGATACCACTAAATGAAACAAAATCTGTATAGAAAGAATGAATCAAATTTAACGAAAATTTTGTTACAGCAGCTGAAGAGGCATGCAGAAGGAAACACCATGATGGAACGACAGGATAAAAGTAGTAGTAAATAAAAAAATAAAACATGGAAAGTATGGATTAGGAACAGAACTGAAGAGAACAAAGAAAGATGGAAAAGATTAGCCCAAACAATGAAGTTTTCGCAAAGACATATATGAACCAAATTTACAAAGGAACTCAAAATGGACAATAAGGGAAAGAAACTACCATATTTCTTCAAATCCAAGATGAGATTTTTTCTCGAAATTTCATGTGAAAAATCAGGGTCATCTTGCAATCGTGACGTAATAGTAATGAACGCCCTTGCCTATTACCACATTGCTATCCTTCCTACCTACGAAAGTCTTTGACCTTCAGCGTGAACATCTTTGTTATACATTGCGTGCAGGTCCAGTAGCGCCAACAGCACAGCAGCAGTAGCATCTAGTGAGGAAGAATTATTCAGAACAGAAGTATTATTTATGATGGATTATCAGAGGTGCCAACCTTTGAAGTGAATTATCTATAATCTCATCTTATTCACCTTGGGGGAGGGAGGGGAGATGGGGTCGAAAAAGTCAGATGAACCATATTATTAAAAATTCAATAATTACACATTAGCTGTCAGTTCTTCTGCAATATTACATTCTTTGTTGCATGTTTTGCATATAACTGCTTTTCTGCAAATTTCTCCTTGTGATATCTTGACTTTCTGAATCAAAAGTGATTCCATCTTGATGTGCATAATGTAGGCTTCAATTCTGTTTGATTCTTTCTCACAGCACTGAAAACTCTTTCTGTAGGAGAGTTACTGTGAGACACAGTCGGTACAGCAAATACAACTTTACATAATGTTTTATATTTTACTTGTCCACTTTTATTTCTAAGATCAGCAATTTTGCCCAATTTATATATATTATAGTCCATTTACAAGGTTTTCAGGAAAATTATCACATTGGTTATTTGCAAACTCCTCAAAACTTGTCATGCTCACTTTTCTTCAGCAAATTTGGATAGCTTTGAATAAAATATTCAAGAGATAAATATGAAACACTTCCTGTGTGAAATATCCATAACTGCTGCATGCTTTAGAAATTCATCCTCAAGTGGAAATTTCTTTAGAATGTAGTTCCAAAGTGCCATGTAAAACTCTCCAACATATCCTCATAAGCTTTCTGGTATTTCCTCTTTTTGAATACAACACTAGAAGTAGGAGTAGTATCAGACTGAAGAGAAGATGCCTTAACAAATCTGACAAATAGGTCATAAGAAGACCAAGAAGTTTCCTTCTTAGAAGATCTACTCGTATAGCTGATGCATCTTGTTGCAGAAACAAATTTACAGAGTTACAAACAGGAAGTGTACTCTGAAGGAAAACTGCTTAGTAGTCTAATTTTTCTGTTGGGGTCCCACTGCTCAAGAACTCTATTAATTGAGCATTCTTTTATAACTCGATATATGCAGCAAATACATTTTTTCAGAAAATAGGCTTTTTTATTTTCACCTAAAGGCATATGTTTGAAGAGCTTCAGTTTTTCATCAATATTTGTTCATACAGTTACAAATAAAATGCTCTAATGAAATATACTGAAATATAATATTATACAATGGTGGATTAGAGTTACTTAAGTTTTTTTCAAAAATCAAACGCAAATGTATAATGAGACAAAATTTTGTAACACTAAGAGTTATACAAGGGTCACTCCAAAAGTAATGCACAATGTTTTTATTTATTTCTTATTCTACATCTTTGCAATTTATAAGTGATGATCTTTGACTATTCATTTTAAATGACATCCTAGGTTTTAGTACTTTCTGTGGACTATTCTTTATACTTTTTATTTCTCAGCCCTTGCTGAAAACTTTAAGAGACTCGTGTTCCTCTAAAATGTCATGATATACTTTAGAATTTCTTCTGTAGATTTCTTGATTCTACCAAATACTCTGTCTGGAGTCATGTAGCTATGCCCCCGAACAGAAGTGCACAATATTATTGATTTTTGTACTTTTTCCTAAAAATGAAATTAGTATCGTCATCATGACACTGCTTTTATTTTGGCTGCTGCAGAAATCTGAAAATAAATGTATTGTGGTATAGCTGTCATTTGGCTGTTTCTTACCTATGTCAGAAAGAAAGTTCAGGTTGCTGGGATCTGATCCACAATATTTCGGTAATAATTTCTCCTTTGATCGCAATTTTCTAATAATTATTACAATAATTACAGACAATCCGTAATACTTGGCACCTCTAGATTATGTTGCATGTTGTAAAGATGTGTGAATCTAGTATTAACAGAAGTTTTCAATGTATTCTCAGCAATATTAAGACCATACCGATTAACTGATTAATAACGTGAAAATCATAAATAATTTTGTAGCCACGAGAAAATACGGTGTAAGTGAAGGCAATCTTCGGTGTTGACATAATGGCAAAGATCATCTAAAAATGAGCACTCCACAAGAAAAGCAATAATTCAATTGTCCGCAATAAGGATACTTTCAAGAAAATGAAAATAAAATAATGGATTATGCACGTGAACAACGCAAAAAAGGAATGACTATAATATGAGATGAGATATAAATGAAGGATCGTGAAGAGCTGCAACAAAAAGCAATTCCTGGTAAATTCGAAGACAGTAATGGATGGTGCATAAAAATGATGTCCAATGATACATAATTAAATTAAAAGCTGTGGAAGCAATATTCGTATTTAATAGGACAGACTGGCAATGCTGACTAGGCACCTGTTTATTACGATTTGATTTCGAATACAACAGTGGATAATAAAGGGGCAAAAAGTGTATTGGTTCATACCACAGGGAATGAAAAATTGCGTATCATAGTGATACCTGCCGATGGAAGATGGTCCCATATGAAACTGAAACATGGATATAAAATAAAATAAAAATATTAAGGTAGATTATATGTTGTTGTTTTCTAATGCCAGGCGTTTGACAATAAAGTCATTTGATCTCTTGCACTCCAATATTTTTCAAAGATATTATCATGGCCAGCCACTGAAGCACAGATTTTGAGGTGTTCCGAATCCATTTCCTGGTTTGAGTTGCACAATGGGCAGTTAGGGGACTCATATATATTCCAATTCTACGCAGGTGTTTGGCCAAACAATCATGGCCTGTTGCCAATCTAAATGCAGCTACAGACGATTTTCGTGGTAAATCGGGAATTAACTGTGGATTTTGATGCAGAGAGTTCCATTTTTTCCCTTGAGATTGTGTCATCAAATTTTGTTTGTTGAAGTCTAAGTATGTAGATTTAATAAATCTTTTCACAGAGTAATACGTAGATTTAGTAACAGGTCTGTAAGTAGCAGTGCTGCCCTTCTTTGCTAAAGCATCCACATTCTCGTTTCTGAGGATTCCACAATGGGATGGTATCCATTGGAATACAATTCTTTTATTGAGTGATATTAATTGAGAGAGCATTTTAGTTATTTCTGCTGTTTGAGATGAAGGTGTGTGTTTAGAGACGATTGATAGAATAGCTGCTTTGGAGTCTGACAATATAACTGCATTCCTAAATTTATTGATGTGGCATAGAAGATTCCTGAGACTTTCACTTATTGCAATGATTTCTCCATCAAAACTTGTTGTTCCATATCCAAGAGATCTATAAAGTGAGAAGAGACAGCACGTAACACCTGCACCAGCACCTTGTTCTCTTGAGATCAAGGATCCATCGGTGTATAAATGAAGCCAGTTTTGTGGAGGGTACCTAATATTAATTGTCTCTAAAGACAATTGTTTCATTATTTCAGTGTTTACTTCTGATTTCTGTATTTCTTCAGTTAAATTTAGATTATATTCTATATTTAATAGAGTTAAAGGGTTTGGTTTAATTTATAAGTTTTCTTTTAAATTCGGGATATTGATTTTCTGTTTTAATTCTTGAACCATGGATATGAAACTTTTTTGAGTTTTCAATCTAAAGAGAGGACTGTATGAATGCCAATTGTTTCCTGGTAATCTGATAAGTTTTTCATATTGAATCAGTGCTTTTTCTTCTATTGTCATTTTGATGCTGTTAATATTAGTGAGGAATCTCATAGAATCTATTGGAGTTGTTTTGATTCCACCAGTAATGAGTCTGAGAGCTTGGTTTTGAACATATTCTATGTCGTTTATGAAAGGTGAAGTAATTAAAATTTCTCCGCAGTATGTCAGCACTGGCTGTATAAACATTTTGTATGTAGTGTTCAAAGTATTCCTAGAGCATCCCCATTTCTTTCCTGCTAGTCTTTTTAGAAGGGAGAATCTTTTACGAGTTTTTTCAGAAATGTATTTCAAATGGTTGCTCCATGTTAACTTGCTATCGAAAATAACTCCAAGATATTTGGATTCATAAGTCCTAGGAAGGTGTTGGCCATTGTATTGGATATTGAATTCTCTTTCTTTTTTACCAAGTGAAAATATTTGGTAGTTACTTTTGCTTAAATTGAGTGTCATCAAATTTGATGTATTCCAATCATGTAGTTGATTTAGAGCTTTAAGAGCAGAATTTTGAATTTTATCTCTATGTCTGTAAGAACCGGAAGTCCACAAAACTATATCATCTGCAAATAGTGCTGTTTTCATGTTTGATTCCTCTAATAGGGAGGGTAAGTCATTTATATAAATATTGAATAAAGTGAGTTATTGAATTTAGTGGCAATGAATCTTTGACTAAGGAATTCTGATATCCATCTGAACATATTGCGCTATAAACCAATTTTTGGCAATCTAATGTAAAAGACTGCCTACAAATATTTGGAAAGTTTCAGAGAAAATACACAAATTCAATCTTCTAACGCGATTTTTTTGTTTTTAAATTAGGTAATTTGTTGGGAGACATCGTTAGATATAGGCCACTCTTACACTAAACCTGGAGTAATTTAAGCTTATTAATCAAATATGATTCTACTTACTGTTTTTATATGCTCACCTGTATGTAGGCTGTAATTTCTATTTTATACATATTTCATTGTTATTTTTCATCCAGAGATCATTAAGAACGATGAATATTACTTTATGTCTCCTATCTTTCTTCAAATAGTGTTTATATGCCATGTTAATTTCCATTTGTTTTCATAAGTTAACAATGATGCACATTAGGGGCAACATATAAGAAATTATTTTCCTACACAATCCACGCTATATTCACGTTGTTTTGAAATGATTAATCGAAGATGCTTTGCAACAACTCATGCTAAAGATGTTTAGCATTAGTGTAAAACTGGTCTGTCTCCTATAGTGGTCGGGACATAAGTAACCTTCACCGAAATTTCATCAAATAAATTATCTTATTATTATAAATTTATGGTGTTCACTTATATCGGCTACAACTTGCCATTTAACCACTCCAATATGAAATGAGTACCATTAAGGTAAAATTATCCGAAGGTAGATTATATATATATATATATATATATATATATATATATATATATCTGTATGTCTTGCGAATCATTTGTTCTTTGAACATTCCCTGGTTGTCATCAGGCAATCTGTTTGGCTTCTACTATTTTTTTTTCAAGATAATTGGAATAAAACTGATTTCCTCTTATCACTCGTGTATGTAGATGATCAAGTAATTATTGCTGATAATGAAGATACATTACAGAAAGGAATTCACGAATTAAATAAAATAGGGGGGAAAAAAATATATATATCAATAGCTGTAAATAAAACTAAATAAATGGCATTTTTAGCAGATACACCAGTGAGAACAAAAAGAATACAGCAGAACTTGGTTATATCGACCTCGGTTTGTGCGACACCTCGCCTATAATGTCAAATATTCTGTGATCCCAACTAATTCCCCAAACGACATATGCTTTTCTACCTTGCTTAATGCGACAAACATATATGCGTCTACCTCACATATAACGTCATTTTGAACCTCAGTTTGGAATACGATTTTCTAAGAACCAAAGTATTTTGCTGAAATGTGGCAAATCCTTTACTGTTCCCTTCTATCACAGACCTCTGGAATGCAGGCAAATTCCCCATCCCATTGTAACCTGCCCGAATTCATGCGGTATTAATGGTACCTGCATGCGGTCGTTTCGACAGGAAGTTTTCACTAAGTGCACGCATTTTAACGCAGTATGGCCACTAAAAGAAGTGAGTGACACTTTAGAAGCCATTAGAATTGTGAACATTTCTATGAAGATAGAGGAGGGAGTATGAAGCTAGGAGAGAGAGCAGTGAAATTGCAACTGAAATAATGAACACAGAATTTAATTTAGAAAGTGTATATTGGGCAAGTAGGAGGCAACAGAGTAAAATGACTGATTACTTCACTCCTAAGTAAAGAAGTTTGGTGAGTAATGAACAAACTGTTTTAATACAGAATACTGTAGGCCAATTTATAATTGTACGTGTATTTTATTGGGTTCATGGTATGCTTAAAAGTGAATACATAAATCTAAAATAAGCCTAATGATATTTATTATTTTTCATTTTCCACCTCACTAGACTAATAATATGAATCTCGGTTACTACGACACTCGTTTATAACAACATAATTTTCAAGGTCCCTTGGATGTCGTTATAACCAAGTTCTACTGTATATAGATGAACAAATAGTTGAATAAGTTAGCAATTTCAGTTTCCTCTGTTGCAAGATCTCCTACATAGGAGAAATAGATTTCCAACATAAGAATGAACATTTCAACCAGATGTGTGGAACAATAAAAAGAACAATGAAAAATAAAGCAAAAAAAGAGACAATGATAAAGTTTTACAAAACTATGGCCACACCAATATGTTTATATGGAAGTGAATGTTGGGTCCTAAGGAAAAGAGATGAAAGTAGATTGCAAGCAACAAGATGAGATTTCTTAAGTCAGTAATGGGGTTACGAGATTAGAAAGAATTGAGAATGAAACAATTAGACAAGACGTAGGAGTATCTAGTATAACTGAAATAGTAGACAACTACAGACAAAAATAGCTAGACTACATACATCGAATGCCAGCTGAGAGATTACTGAGAAGAGCATTAAATTACAAACCGAAACATAGGCCGAACTAACAAAAGATGGAGGGACCAATTTGGCATTGCAACAGACTGATTTCCAATGTCTGGAGAAGAAGAAAAATAAGGTAGATTATAAAGAATGGACATGAAGTTCCTTTGAAGCATACTGAGTAAAACAAGAAGGAATAGGTTAAGGAACACAAGTAGTTGAGAAGAAATGGAAATACAAATTGCATAAAAATTAAAAGAATAAAATGGTTTGGTGGCATGAAAAGAATGCAAAATAGTAAAACCAAAATCAGATCTGAAAACTAACAGTAAATGAAAACACTCAGGGGAAGACCATGATCAAGATAGACAGATCAAATAAAGACATGAAAAGAGGAAGATGAACAAATGATGAGATACGGGAGACCTCTTCATACAACAATGCGATGGACATAAATGATAACTAGGGGGCAGATGTTGATGACCTAAATATCTACTTAAAATGATCATTAAAATGCCCTTAAACTAATGGAAAAATGACATAAAACTGAAAGAAAATGACATTTAAATATTATTCACCGTACTTGCACCACAACTTCTTAAAAATTAGTCACCTTGTTTTAATGACTGCCCTGCATATCTCAGAGAGAGGAGCAACTTCCTGGAATTTGGCTAAGATAAAGGAAAAGAACATGCAACAAAATGAAAGTTTTAAGGGAAAACTATAGATTTTAATAAGAGTTTACAATCTGTTTCACTCAGGGGTGGTCCATGTCAGTGCCTTCATTCTTTGTCTCCTCCTCCTCCTCCTCCTCCTCCTCCCGCGCTTCACTTTTGTTACCAGATCTTTCAGATGAGGGAGTGTGAATGACAAAACAAATTGTGGGCGCAGCATGCATTCTTACAATCTTTATGCTAAAAATACTGTCTACTGCAGTAGATATCCCTTCCGAACCATATTGAGGACACAAAGTCCTGTCCAGGACATGGTGAAAGTTCCCCCCCCCCCAAACATATCTTCTAAAGATATCCTTGTACCGACAAAAGAACAGCAGCAGTCAAAGTCCTCACTTAAACTAAGCTGCTGTCAAGCATTTTATATTACTTCCGTTATGTGAAGTGAAGCCTTCAGTGGAATGAGGGATGGACTTTAGACTTTTTTCTGACCTAGAAAACTGAAACTTCACTGTTATTCACTTATTCAGTACGTAATTACTACTAACCTATTTGGTTAGAAAATGATTTAACAGTCCTATCGGTAAAGAAGAAAGTAAAACACATTCCAAATGATCTATAAGTTCTTCTAAGTATTAAAAATGACCAAAAAATGCCGAAAAAAATATAAAAATGATTTAATAGTTCAAAAACGTCAAAAAGTGCAATACAGTGAAATCTCTCATTTACGGACATAGAAGGCACGTAAAAATCTGTCCGCATCTGGGAAGTGCCCTTTATTGGGAGGGATGCTCCCCAATCTAACAGTAAATTTATAATATGCATTATGTATTCCTTCATGCTTCAAATGAAATGTATTATTGTAGTTTAATTCTAAATACAGTATACTACAGTAAATTCTTTGCAATTTTGAACTACAGTTGGTAGGACTGAAAAAGGAAAATACAGTACTGTGCCATGCAATTTTATTCTAGGTATACAGTTACGCAGTACTGTAATTTACAGTTTGCAAAAATAACCTTTACATTCAGGTGCCATGTCTCTCGAAACAAAACAACTGATTGAAGTGAAGAGAATAATTCTACTAACCCTATCATGTGTCGAATACAATTTCACGATCGCGGAAACCTTGGACCCATCAGAGAAGTTAAATTTTATGACTTTGTTTATCCACCTGCTTCCAGCTAACAATGGGTAGCCGACTGGGCTAGTGGTAGCCTACAAGATCCTTACAGTCTTCTTTCATGTTAAGGAATTTCTGTACAGTTCTCAAAACTAAATTTTCCATTTTTGTAACACATTACATCTTGAAATCCAAGTTCTGTCCGCAGTCAGGAAGTAAAGCAAGCTTTAGGACTGTGGAACAGCTGTCCATGTCTGTATCTGAGAGTATCCGTAAATAAGAGTTAAATTTATCATTATTTCTATACTATTTCGGTCGGGACATAAAAATCTGTCCATATATGAGGAGTGTCCGTATCTTGGAGGTGTCCGTAAGGAGAGGTTTCACTGTAAAAGAAATTACTTTTTTACGTTGATATGAACATAGAAAAGATTTCTATAATAATAGGCATCATCCTAATGTGAAAAATAAGACAACTTTTCATCAACATCCGCCCCCTAATGATAACAAATAGTGGCACCTCACCGGGTCACTTATAGCTCTGCTAGTCTACTCTCGGCTCCACAAGTAAAGAACCCTGGCCTCACACCACTTCTACACAGATGACAGTGATTGACAGGCCAGTAAACTTGCTAAAACTTTCAGCTGTTGCCATGTTTGCGCTTGGCTTGACTCTTTAAATGTATTTTCTTTTGCAACTGGTTGGATTCTTTCAAAAATGGAAAATTCACAACACAGCATTCTCGGCGGTCTTCTGGCGGTATCTTTGTCCACAGTTTCACTAATTGGGGGAGCGTGTCAGTCAGATTTATGGCTTCCTGAACCCAACCCTGCAACGAAGGTTCTTTACTTGTGAAACCAAGAGTATAGTGAGATGGGACCTTCTCATGCAGTGACAGTGTTGTTTCACTTGCTATAATTAAAAAACATGGAATTCTCTCTTCTGTAAAGGTATTTTTACACTAAGAAATTATATTATCCTCGACCATATTTTAATTTGTATCCTCGAATCTAGTGAAAATAATGGTAGCCACTCAACAACACATTTTAGCACAGATAATTTATTTACAAGGCAACTTAACAATGTTTTAATAAAAGCAGGTGGTCTAGCCATGTCACAGACATCACATACATAGCAGGAACCACAAATCAAATTGTGACTCTTGAGGATAGACAAGATCACTATAAAATGCTGGGAGGGAGACTAGATGAAAAATTTAGATTCTAAAAGAAAAACAGTACTGTTCGTCATCATTATAGAATTCATGTCAACACAGAATGAGATGCACTAAATAATTAACATACAAAATGCATATATACTCACATGAGACTGCGTATTTCCAGTTGAGTAAAAAAAAAGTGAGAAGGAAAAAAATAAGCATTTCTCTATATAGATAGCAATAAATCCGAGTTAATCATACCAACAATGTACACCATCACAAATCTCCACAGATCATACAAAAATAATTAGATGTAAAATGCAATCATACAATCAACAGAAAAAAACAAAGATGAGTACCTCCATGTCCTTCTAGACCCAGAATTCGCCTGTACCCTCCGTGAGCAAGGACTCTCAGCAGAGTCTGAGCTGTGAGACATACCATATCTTGTTGCTCCAAGCTCATGGCTGTGTGGACTCTTATATTTCCGCCTTCACACGGATCTGAGATACCTGCACAATATAATGATCATTAAATGGAAACACAAATAAAAGAGGATATACTGTGTTTTTAAAATGAATGAATTTTCAAAAGCACAAATACTTCACTCTGTTTCTAAGTAATCGTGCTCACACCATCAGACCTCTAAATAATAATAATAAAAAAAAACCTTCGACAGCACCATGGTGGTTTAGTGGTAAAGTGCTGGGCTTATAAACCAGGGAGCCTGGGTTCAAATCCTCTCTATGCTGAATTTATAACTTGTGCTGGACAAGCTCGTGGTCCAGACAATACCGGGGTTTTCTCCAGATATTCTGGTTCCTCTGTGACAATCAACAATTCTCCATTACCATCATTCATTACGAGTGTAATGTGGATCCACTGCCTGTTGTGCACTCTGGCTAGTCTCTAACGAACTAAGTGTATAAATGCTTCTCCACAATAGGGACATCTCTGAACCCACTCTCAGAATCACAGTTAATAAGTGCCCTACCATTGAAAAAAAATTGATAAACTTTCGGCAGGAAACTATGGTTCCAAGGACAGACTTCAAATTCCATATCTATACTAATAATAAATCTGTAGCCGAAATTTTTCTGGTAATTTTCGATTTTCCAAAAATAATTGGTGTCAACATGTATAATTAATCATCCTGAAACCAAAAATCGCCTTTTTTGACATTTTTGTTTGTATGTCTGGATGTTTGTTACCTTTTCACGCGATAATGGCTGAACCGATTTATATGAAAATTGGAATATAAATTAAGTTCGTTGTAACTTAGATTTTAGGCTATATGTCATTCAAAATACTTTATTTAAAAGGAGGGTTATAAGGGGGCCTTAATTAAATAAATCAAAATATCTTGCTTATTATTGATTTTTATTAAAAATATTACATAACAAAAGTTTCTTAAAAAACGATTTGCGATAAGTTTTTGATAGGACTAATATTACTATGATGTACTGAAGTACATAATAATATTTCCGTGCAGGAATTCGGCATTACCATATGGCGAGATATATCCGTTTTAAAATAACAATGCTTTTTATATAATGGCCAGGTCAGATTAAAATATGATTAATAAAGATGAAACAAATGAGTCTGCATTTATTTAAGGCGGCCTTGAAGTCCTTGGACAACAATCGAATTAATTTACGGATGATATGATACGTGTTTATAATATACTAAATATTATTATATTATAAAGAGAGTGCGTATAATTGCTATTCATGTACCTATATGTTAATTGTAATTTATTAAGTTTATGTACTTTTTGTGAACCATTATTAATAAATATCCATTTCCATATTATAAAGAGAGAGTATTTGTGTGTTTGTATGAGGCAATCTCAGGAAACTATTTAATAGATTTAAATAATTCTTTCATAATTGGAAAGTGTAGTTCCTTTAGATGGATGTAGGCTTTATGTCATTACAGAAGCTCATTCGAGGACTGGGCACAAATGCAGATAAGATAGAACTAAACAGAACCTTACTCACAGAAAACTTAATAAATTGTCGAAACTAATAATAGCTATATGTACTGCAGTTAAAATTAATGCTATTTTGAGGTACCGTACTGAAATCTGATGTCTGATTTGCATTGCGTTTTTTATGAAAGAATGAAAATCAGAGATGGAATAATTTTACAAATATACATGCGGCACATATTAAGTATTAATTATTCAGTAACATAACAGTACATATTTTATTGCTTAATTACGAATTTTGGGTGAGCTACGGTAATGTATAGCCTACTTAATAGGTAACAGTTCTATGTAGTGCACAATACTCCATATTGAATAATTAACAAACATCTTTGGCATGACTTGTGGTTTGTAGGCCATCTCAAACCCCAAACTCCATCCCTCTGAGCGCGAGATCTTATATATTCGGTCAGTTACGGCCGAATGTTACAATAAAAACAATTAACAACATAGGTGTCTCAGTCATAACATCATACCAGATGAAATTATGAAGTAATTACATAATTAAAATAAGACTATTTGGTCTAGGGAGCATTCGTTTTCGTTGCAAGAATAATTCGTTTAACATGTTTGTAAATTAGTCTTGAATACGTTGCACTGCTGGAAAAGTTTTTCTTCCTGAGATTCAAGAGCCCTCACAACCAATTAAAAACTTAGGTAAGTACTTACAGTAGTACATCCGTTATCAACACACCTTTTAAATAATATAGGGCAGTACAACACTTTATTTCATATGGTATCGTTTGGTGACAAAACTTCTTCCAGCTGAGAGTAACAACCTTCAGTTCTTACAAATGATTACATACCAAGATAGTAACAAAAGGTTTACAGTGAGGTATAATCCTATTTATTATCTCAGAAGTAGTCTTCTTCATTTCATTTTTCTGAGCATTCTTCCATAGAATCTTATACCCAACCATTGATATTGGCTCCTTAATATGAATTTATCCTTTCAATCCACTACAAATTCCACTATATTCTATTTCAGACGCTGTTAGGTCTAACATAATATCAAGCTTAAAAGTAGAATTAATCAAACAGCTCCATAACCTATCCTATTGCATGGTAATAACAGTTACATTCATAGTTATAAATACAACTTAGAAAATAATTCAGGAGCGAACAATTTATAATTGATAATAAATTATTTAGTAACTAACAATAACAAAGCTGTATTTGGAAATATAACAGATTTAAGTCAATGATATTAAATATCATAATAAATTTTATTTGTAACAAGTGCAGCGAAGCACGCGGGAATGGCTAGTCTATTTATATAAAAAGAAGAAGATGCATACTTTCCCATTATATAATTATAAATTTTGTGTTATTTCTTAATTCAGTTACTTTTTCATATTGTGGATGATGTCACTGTTCATAGTCCTTTGTGTTATTATTTGAAGGGTTCAGAGTCATAGTGGGACAAGCGCCATTTATTAAAAATGGGGAGAGCAAGGGTTAAAGTTAAGTGAATACAAGAGTTTAATGAAGATTGACATATCATTTAGTTTTAATGTGCATACTTTATATTATTTGCTATATGTTTCCATTGAATTATGGTAATAACTTCATTTTAGCCCTTGTTTTCTACGATTTTAGTAAATGGCGCTTCACCCACTATGGTTCTGAACCCTTCATTTGAAAGATGTACACATAAATGAAACCATTAAATATGCATAAAAAGGCATTCAGGTCAGTGACAGCCACAGGATCTTGAATAAATACAGTCAATAGGTAGTTGAAAGTATAACATTTTTACTTCTATAAGAACCATTTAAAAATATTGATTCAATAATCAACATACCATAACATTCCTAATACAGTGCACTGCTGGCTGAATGACTAAAACAGAATTTTAGCTTTCCACATTAGAGGCCTAGGTACAAATCTCAGCGAGTTCGAGTGAAATTTGTGATGGACAAAGTTGTGTGTGAGGGCAGCATTCATATATAATATTTAAAAGACAAAGTGATCGAATTAAAGCTTTGCATGGTAACATTCTAGAAGAAGACATTTCAAATATAACACTACAAATTCATGGAACAATCATTCATCAATGAAAATACTAGACAGACTTACTGGCTATTTTAAAAGCCTGTCACAATAAAACAGAATGCCGATAAAATAAGACATACCAGCTGATCCAGGAAGAAACAGACCAGCTGCCAATAGCTGTAAGACACGTCGATATGCTTGGTTGATAGGTAAAGCTTGACGACTAGGGTTGTTCATTATGGAGCTGTGAGCCTGTCAATAAATAAAGCTGTTTCATGCATACAATATTTATCAGTTATCACAATTATAAACACAAATTCTTATTCAAATTCAAAATTAATTACAGAATTCGTTTATTTATATTCTCAATGTTCTTTAAATTAATGAAAATACTGCACTTTAAGAAATTATTTTCGAAAAGAGGTAAGAAGAAGATAAAATTTAAATGCGTGATATATGCTTCATACAATTCATATTTTAGTCTGTTACTCTTATAAGATCATTTCACTTTCTAATGTAACAACATGCATAGTCAATATGCTTGATTACATGTGCAGACATACCAACAGGTCAAGCATCCAAGGTGAAAGAGGTTCGAATCCTTCAAACCTATTTCTCAGATCCCGAAGTAGACGAATCAATACCTTGATGGATGAATGGTGAGCATTTTCTTCAAACCAACGACTGCAAAGAAAATAAAATATTTAAATCGTACGTCCACGCACAAGAAATAAAAAATAAAATTATGCATTCAGAAATCGTCTTCATTTTGTAACATGCTTTCAGACTAATCCCTAATCTTTGTGTCTGGCCAAATTATTTTATAAAAAATTCCAACTCGAGAGTCAACATCACTATTTGAAACCCCAGTATACAGTATAGTTATAGATCTAAATAAAAAAATAAAGACTAAATAAAATAATAAAAAAAAAAAAGTAAAACCCGAATTTCTCTAGACTACAATTTATAGGTTTTACCCTATTTATTTCCTTGCTACCTATTATACAATTTCGAGGTAGTTTTCCTGTTTCATGCATCTGGAGTCACACATGTGAATCCAATTTAATCTAAAACGATTAAATGGGACTTCATTCATATGTTAAAACAATTAAGCAAAAAGAATATATTCTCGAATTAAACTTTCAAAATTTCAGAACACATTTGAAGGACTCGAACCTAAACTTCCATCATTGGATCGCAACTGTAATAGCACTTCATTTCACACTTTTGAAGTGATGAGTAAAGGTAAAGGTAAAGGTAAAGGTAAAGGTATCCCCGTTACATGCCATGAAGGCACTTGGGGGGCATGGAGGTAGAGCCCCATGCTTTCCATGACCTCGGTATTAGAATGAGGCGGTGTGGTCGGCACCACGCTCTGACCACCTTTTACCCCTGGGAAAGACCCGGTACTCAATTTTAAAGGAGGCTGAGTGAACCTCGGGGCCATTCTGAAAGTTTGGCAACGAGAAAAAATCCTGTCACCACCTGGGATCGAACCCCGGACCTTCCAGTCCATAGCCAGCTGCGAAGTGATGAGTAACATCTGCAATTAGGCAAAGGTATTAGAATCACGAACTTCAAAACTGAATTCACTCCAATGTGTTACATCTAGACTGAGATCAATTCGCCCTTGTAAAAGTAAGAGTCTACTCCTATGCAGAAGATGCACAGACTCAGGGAGAAAGATGGAAAAATATTAACGAATGATCTTGTCAACACCGAGTCCTATTACTTTTGTGAGGATCTTATAGTAAGACTGTGTTCTGTTCAGTGTTTCCAAATTAAATTTTCTTTACATTTATTTGGAAAGGAATTCTCAATAGGCCAAAAATAAATATTTCTAACATTAATTCATTCTAACAATGGATTTGGAGCAGTAAATTATATTCTGCCAATTTTGCAAAAAGCAAAGAAGTGTACGATTTATTCATAAAAAAAGTTTTGAAAATGTGGCTGATCAACAATGTATTAAAAAAAAAAAAAAAAAAAAAAAGAAAAAGAAAAGAAAAGATAAAGCGAAAGTCAAAACAGTGATTTAAGAATTTGAATATCATATCCGGCAATGATATAATAAAAATTGTACTAAAAGAATGATACTAAGACTTTTTTCTCTCATATTTCCAAATGCATCTGCAGAGTTCTGTTAAATAATTTGATTTCCAAATATGCATAACATGTTCTTGAAGCTCTTGTTTACATTAATACTTCACAGCAGTGGAGCTGAAGTAAAAATATATGAAGACATTAATGTATTGTACTTGCCAAACTTTGACGACCCCAGCTCAGAAGAGAGAAGTCAAAGAAGTCACATCAACATGCTCTCGATGTTTATGTTATGTTATCCGATAACCGAATTGCTTTATAACAGTGTTGCCAAACACAGACGGCCTCAATCCCAGTAGAGAAGTCAGCTTATCTTGTCCCAAGAGATAACTACTAACTTCTCTGTTTAAAAAAAACATCGTACTTGCCTCAGTCCAGTGGCTGGGCTAATTCAGAGTCATAATGCTGCATAATTAACAGGCATACTCCGTATGATTTATTATGTTTTGGGTAAGGCATGAGTCAGCAGAGTGGTGTGAGTGAGGTCGTCTATACTTGGCGAGAACAATATATTATACTTAATAATCACTATATTCTTTGAAATACACTCAACTTCCTGCTCAATTTGCATTGGCATGCATAGAATTCAATACAGTCCAGAGTTCAAAGCCTCAATAAAAGGTTATACTTCTATGATAACGACAATTCGTCTAACAGTAAGGGAAAGTTATTGGATAAGCCTATCATTGAACTATGGTAAAAAAAAGTAGCAGATTCTCCAAACATGAAAAAATGCTAGAAAACAGGTACAGCACTGGAAAAGGAGAGTTGATTTAGACCCTAATAGCAATCATTAGCAACATGGATTCTGACAATGGCTGCAAGCAGAGCTACAGTTCTGAAACTTCACTGGAGTATGAATAGCAAAGTTGTACAATGTTTCTTACATTAATATATTATCTTAGGAAGCAATCCATTCTACACTTTGTCATTCACCCACTTCACAGTCTTTTTAGTTCCATATATAAACCAGAAACATGAAACCCGAAAAGGAACAGAACATTATGATTACCGCATTTTCTCGAATATCAAGTAAGTTGCACAATCCAATTTTGAAAGGTCCAAAAAAATTACAAATAACAAAAATAAATCTTTCAAAAATATATTCACGACAAATTACAAGCAATTAAACACAAATACAGTTAACAATAACTAAATAAAAATAAATAAGTAAATTTTATCCTGAACAGGACACGTTTCAAACCCATTCCATGCGCACGCAATGCACACATGTCAGTTTTCTTGCTTAATCGGTCATTTATACGATATCCTGTATAGTAGGATCGCTCTTTGGATCCCCAGTTAAAGACAGAGGCTACCGCACGCTGAGCGGTTGTCTTTTGAAGTAAGACGGTCCCCCCAACCTTTTCTGCCCACTCGGGGGATGGGGTAATCTCTGTTTCCGCTTTCTGAGGCAAATATAAATGTTGCCAATTCTCCCCTGAATGCTAACACTAACTGCAGTCTTTCTTAATATGTTCAAACAATTCACAAGTGTTTTCGTTCGCTGTTTGAAAGTCTTCTGTAATTTTATTATTATTATTATTATTATTATTATTATTATTTCGTGGAGTATATTGTAAATTACTTAGTTGTTTACAACCCCAAGATAGCAATGATAGATGAACAGCAATTTTAAAGACATAATTAACTTTATTAGGACAATAATATAACCCTGCCCAACCCCATACCCATAAAGGGAGTTATGTTGCAGGATATCAAATCTGTCATGCAGTAAGAAACATGCAGTGGAGGAGCTCGCAGCCTCATATGGACATGTTGTGTTACTCTTTCCTCCGTACCACTGTGTTCTAAATCCTTTGGGAATGTTAAATGTTATGTTTTATTTAACGACGCTCGCAACTGCCGAGGTTATATCAGCGTCGCCGGTGTCCCAGAATTTTATCCCGCAGGAGTTCTTTTACATGCCAGTAAATCTACTAACATGAACGTGTCGCATTTAAGCACACAAACGCCATCGACCTAGCCCGGGATCGAACCCGCAATCAGAAGGTCAGCGCTATACCAACTTCGCCAACCAGGTCGACTTTGGGAAATGATCTGACATCAACTGAAGTCTTATGTTAGAAAAAACAATATTATCCCGACTTGAGTCTAGTGTGTTAACTTCTGCGTGATGGAGCTGCAACAATTGGTCCTCATAATTGGTCCTCCTGTGTTCAACATGCAATTAAAACGGAAGGGAATTACTCGTATATGAAGCACGACAGGGACAGTAACCAAGAGAGATTTGTGATTCATTTAGGTGAGAGTGACGACGAATAGAGGTAAGAGAAGAAAAATGTCATATTTTATTACATAACATTTCAGATTTCGCTGCGAACTTAGACACAAAACACAAATTGACAATATTCTTTCGGTGTTATTATTATTATTATTATTATCAAGGTCAAATTGACTCAATTTATTTTGATTTTAGCAAAGCATTTGATGTTGTTCCTCACAAAATTTTATCAAATAAATTAAGTAATTTTGGTCTCTCCACTAACTATGTTAATTGGTTTGAAAATTATTTAACAGATAGACAGTCTTATGTTCGACTAGGTAATTCTCTCTCGGTTCCATTTAATAGTTTATGCGGTGTTCCTCAAGGGTCTACTTTGGGACCTCTCTTATTTTTATTATTTATAAATGATATAAGTAAAAGAATAAGTTCTAGCTGCCTTTTGTTTGCGGATGATCTCAAAATCTTTCGCAAAATTAATAGTTTGGTTGATTTTCAAATTCTTCAAAATGACATTAATTCAATTTCACAATGGTCTGTTGAAAATGGAATGAAAATTAATCAATCCAAAACTTTTGTTATTTCCTTTTCACAGAAAACTATCTCCCTAAAATTTAACTATTCTCTCAGTAATGTCGTAATTACTAGGAAAGATTGTATTAGAGATCTTGGTGTCCTACTTGATTCAAAATTATATTTCCATGATCATGTGCAATATATTTATACCCATTCGTTAAGAATGCTTGGTCTAATTAGGTCTATAACTTATTCTTTTTCCACTCCTATGTGTTTATTAATTTTATACTATACGTTGGTTAGATCCAAGCTTGAATATGCATCTGTTGTATGGAACTCCATTACTTCCACTGACTCGGCTAAATTGGAGAATATCCAAAGAAAATTTATTTCCTTGTGTTCTTATAGATTTTTACCAAATTCCGATTATAACTATGAGATTAAATGCAATTATTTCAATTGCGGTAGTTTGTTCACCAGACGTCAGGATCTTGATTATTTATTTTTTGCAAAGTCATTAGGGGTGATATTGATTGTGAATCTTTCATAAGCAATATCAGTCTTCGTATTCCTGCTAATGGTTTAAGATTTCATAAATTGTTTTATAATAAGAATCCTAAATCTCTCTCTCCGGTCTGCAGATGCATTAAATATGCTAATTTGCATGGATTCAACTTGGATCCATTTAATGTGTAGTATATCTTTGAGTTTTAACTCACTGATCTAATTTTAATAATTATTTGTCCATATATTTCTTGCATTTGGTCTATTGATTCATGTAGACCATTCCATTATTTCAATTCTCATTGTACTAATTTTATAATTATTATTTGATCAATGATTGATGTAGACCATTATATTGTTTGTATTTCATCTCATTGCCATTTTCTATCATTCATTCTCATCATCATTTGTTGTTTTGTTCTGTTTTGTATCGTGCAAAACTGTAATTGGCCTTGTGCTGTTGTTTTTGCACGTTAATATTCTAAATAAATAAATAAATAAATTATTATTATTATTATTATTATTATTATTATTATTATTATCATTATTATTGATATGGTCTAAGTATGAAAATATATTAGTTTAAAGAAGTTGACCGTACAATGATTATATAACGGATCTTTATACACACAGTAACTCAAAATTAACCATTCATTAATTCGTGATTGATTGAATGAAAGTACAATTTGTTGTATAGAAATAAATATACGATTGTTTCATACCCACGGCCACGTGGCGAAGTCAATGTAAAACGTGACAACTGCGCGCCTAGAAATTTCCGCATGCGTCCCTTAATGACCGGGGTGGACCGTGCGGCTAAGTTCTTCTAGCAACAAAAGAAACCGACTGGGGATCCTTTGAAAAATCTTACTATAACATTAATAGCATGCGTCATGGTTTCCATGTTCTCCTACATCTTTGATAATTTTAAGTTTTTTGCTGTAGGTAAAGAATCGCAATCTCCAACCTTTAAAGCAGTAGCGGCCAGGACCGAAATCCTCAGTGAGGCCTAATGTAACTAGTTTAAGTAGGCTACCTCTCTTACAAAATGTTTATTATTATTGATACTTTATTATGATTCACATTAGTACTATATTATTATTATTATTATTATTATTATTATTATTATTAGACTATTAATGAAAAATAAAATGCCACTCGCCAAATAAGTTTCTATGCAGTGAGTTTGTTTCAGTAAATGTTTAATTATTTTTATAAAGCAATGCATATTATATCCAGCTGAAGAACCAGGTGTTGAAATTCTCCTGGAAATATTTTTCAGCGATAGGCCACACTGTTCTCTCTCTCTCTCTTTTAACAACAACAAGCACAGTCAACAGAAAAGTTTATTTCGTACCACATTATCAAAGGCCCTTTTATGTTGCTCATACCAAGATGCATTGAAGGCTCGCGTTTTAAGATTATCTTTCTGAAAAATTGTCAGTGATGGCATAGGTCTGTCTTAATTTAAAACTTCCCTTCTTTTAATGTTATTTCCTCTCGAAAAGGATACTCTAACAATGAACTGTCACAATTATCATCATTATTTCTGGCATTTTTTTAGATTTCTATTTTCCAGAAACACATAACACTGGACCACACAACGATTCACCACTGTTATACTCACTCCACTTCACCCTTGAGACCAGCAATGACAAAGACCGGATTCTGAATGGGAGAAGTGAAGGCTGATGGTTGGGTGAATACCTGCTAGGCCTCAAGGCCACAAGAAATGTGCCTCAGTTTAAGCTTTCCAAGTGCAACCTTTTAAAACCCATGGAAACATACAAAATGCAGAAGCCAGAACTGGCCAAAACATTTCGGGCCTCAGGAACAAATTTTACTGCAAGTCAGCTCTATATACATCACAAAATTTATTACTTCTACAATTTTATACGCTTCATCAAATAACTAATATAATATGTTATATATGACTAAGAAACACTAAAATTTAGAGTTTAAGGAAGCATAGTGACTGAGGCCCAGCTTCACTTGCCTCAGTCAATCAGCCACCACTGCTTTAATTTTCAGGACTGAAAAATAAAACACATGAACTATATACTTATCAGACTTGAACTCAATTCTGAGACATGTACTGCTAATCCAAACGTCATTTTTAACAATGTTAACAATTGAAATACATGCGCACCACCTTAAAGTTGTGTGGGATGAAAATTGTGCAATGTTGCCAACTTCATTTCAAATAAGCCATGCATCCATATTTTTTACTTGTATATTTTGGAAGAAAAAAGTGCACGAAGTATTCGAGAAATTATGGTATATTTTTAAAGCAGCAAAAGAACTAACCTGTGCCTGATGGCAGCTAAGTGACTCTGGAGAATTTTCTGGTCGAGGTGCAACTCCGGATCCAATTTCCGCAAGTTATGGTGAACTGTTGTCATTAGGACACGCACTGTTGCATCTGAGCTGTTGACCTCAAACCCTCGGTCATTTGTCAACATGGATAAAACTGTCGACACAAAACAATAGTGTCTTTCTTTTGCGAAATTTTTGGGTTTTTATTTTACAGTATATATATTCTATTTTTTAAGATGATGTAAATAGGATATACACTAGGCCTACCACTTCTAAATATTAATTTACCTTCATGAGGACCTTGAGCTTTCAAGTCCTCTTGCACCTTGATTCCAAGAGCTTCTACAGCTTCCCTTGTTGGCAGAGTCTTGAGAATTACAACTATATCTGCTATGTTATGTCCAGTCATCATTGTTCCCTTCTTGAAAGAGCCGACCTGGCGTACTTCTTCTAGTTGCTGAACACATTAACAATATTATTCTAATTAAGTACATACGGTATGGAAAACACTACATTTATTTTCAATTGTAGATTTTCTACAGGAAGTGACATTATAGTTACAGTGCCTGAGAAATAAGGCTGTGATTGACATTACCTGCTGTTTCATGGCACAAGATCACAATGTTGTCACACCTCTCACTTGCTGCTGTTCTCCAATGGTGAAACTGTATGTAGACTGCAGACATACAATTCGATACAAACTGTGACAATGCTGAGTGCTTGTTCCCTTAAGTCACTCCTGGGTCATGGTACTACAAATTATAATTGAGCAAGATGACTCTGAGCCTTTGCATGTACTAGTTCGCCCACGAGGTGTTAATCACAAACTTATTTTTCAGACACTGTGCAGTCTTAACCACAATGCTGATATTCTGGACTTATAAAACAGCAGGCTTGGGTTCAAATTACAGTCGATCCATCCTGATTTTTTTTTTGTTAGTCATTTAACGACGCTATAACAACTATTAGATTATTTAGCATTAGGCCAGGCTTTTTGTCTGTTAGCAATGCTGGCTCCTAACCAGGATGTTTCGGGTTCGATTCTCGACTCTGACTTTTCCTTGGTTAGAAATTGTTCCTTGGTATGTATGTATGTATGTATGTATGTATGTATGTATGTATGTATGTATGTCCTGGGTGCTTAGGTTTAAGAGATAGGGCGGGACTGGTGCACTTTATAAAAAATCCGTACTGAATATGCCTTTAAGGGATCACAGTACACTTTTATTGTACTGTGGACTTAGATCCATTCAGCATCGATGGAAATGAGCGAGATGAAGTCGAGGATTTGTCATAGATTACCTGTTATTCACGATTTGGTTGGGGAGAATCTCGGAAAAAACCCAACAAGTTTATCAGTCCAAGCAGGAATCAAACCCACATTAGTAGATAAATACATCTACTGCATGAGCTATGCCCATGGCTTCCCCCAAATTTATAACTTGTGTTGGTGTAGCCCATGGTCCAGAAAACACAGGGATTTTCTCTGGGTACTCCGGTTTCCTTGTGACATCCCAACAATTCTCCATCATTATTCATTATGAGTGTAATGTAGACCCACTGCCTGTGATGCAGACTAAGTGGTCTGTGTTTCTCAGCACTAGAGACATCTATGAGTTATGCTCATATAGTCGGAGTAAATAATGACAAGTTAAGAACCTTGCCATTGTACCAAAAAAAAAAGCTACAGTCTCAGGAAAGAATCCTTTTCAACGAAATTAAGAATATTAAAAAAATTAATTACAAAGCACGAACTACGTCATCAATAACGTCGTATTCCGCAATTAAACTTATCTCAGGAAACACTACAATTCTCCAACACATTTAACCCGCAAGGGGCTCTACACGGTTTTTTCGACATTTTGGTGAATTACACGATGTTTCTCTTTTATTGGTTGTTGAAGTCTTCAGTACCTCTCCCCTCCTTTTCTTAGTGTGTGAAATAATACAAATAAGCACCATTACTGATTTGGGTTTGGGGTGACCTTTGACGTTTTATTAATTAACACATGTTCTAAATTTGACTATATTTTCTTTCCAATTATTGTGGCGTGTTCTGCGATTTTGTGAACAGATGTTATTACACACTGTAGAGAGTTAATGCACATGGATATCAATTTATCACAACAATGGCAATTGTAACACAAATAAAGCTCTATTCTGTAATGAACTATACTTCAATCGGAAGATTTGGATTAGCAAGCTAATACTATGGTAGAAATCAGTCTTCAGTCAGTGGTTATTATGGTATTTAGTAGTTGTTGAAAGTAGTGTAGTGCAGTAAAAAAAAACTACTGCTACTATAATTACATTATATATATATAAAAATGTTATGTTTTATTTAACGACGCTCGCAACTGCAGAGGTTATATCAGAGTCGCCGGATGTGCCGGAATTTTGTCCTGCAGGAGTTCTTTTACATGCCAGTAAATCTACTGACATGAGCCTGTCGCATTTAAGCACATTTAAATGCCATTGACCTGGCCCGGGATCGAACCCGCAACCTTGGGCATAGAAGGCCAGCGCTATACCAACTTGCCAATCAGGTCGACTTATATATATATATATATATAATAATTATTATTATTAGGCTTTACATTAGGATACGGTAAAATAACTACAAAAACAGAGAAAAAGGCCCCCGGTCAAAAGCACTATGCACAATCTCTCACGTTATATACAACCATGTGACCTCTGCCAGGTTAGTATTTATGACTTAAATACCACAGTTTAGTTCCCATTAAATAATACATGTTTCTTTACTTCCTAATATTTCTTGTGATAATTTCTGTTAACTGGTTTAAACGTAATTTCTAGATTAAATAAGTCTGATAAAGCCAGTAAGTTCTCAAACTTACTGTAGCAAGAAGAAATGTAAATTATTTAAATTTAACTCATATCTGTAATATGATCTGAGGCTTATTCCACCATTAAAATTTTCAACTTTTCACTTTGCAGTTTGCACTTTGCATTGCAGTTTCTGTTTGACTAAGGTATCACTTTTCAAAACTGTCTACAAAGTGAAAAGGAAAAGTTGTTATTGTTTTCTAATGCCAGATGTTTGACAATAAAGTCATTTGACCTCTTGCACTCCAATATTTTTCAAAGATATTATCATGGTCGGCCACTGAAGCACAGATTTTGACGTGTTCCGAATCCATTTCTTGGTTTGAGTTGCACAATGGGCAGTTAGGGGACTCATATATTCCAATTCTATGCAGGTGTTTGTCCAAACAATCATGACCTGTTGCCAATCTAAATGCAGCTACAGGCGATTTTCGTGGTAAATGGGGAATTAACTGTGGATTATGATGCAGAGAGTTCCATTTTTTCCCTTGAGATTGTGTTATCAAATTTTGTTTGTTGAAGTCTAAGTATGTAGATTTAATAAATCTTTTCACAGAGTAATACGTAGATTGAGTAACAGGTCTGTAAGTAGCAGTGCTGCCCTTCTTTGCTAAAGCATCCACATTCTCGTTTCCCAGGAGTCCACAATGGGATGGTATCCATTGGAATACAATTCTTTTATTGAGTGATATTAATTGAGAGAGCATTTTAGTTATTTCTGCTGTTTGAGATGAAGGTGTGTGTTTAGAGACGATTGATAGAATAGCTGCTTTGGAGTCTGACAATATAACTGCATTCTTAAATTTATTGATGTGGCATAGAAGATTCCTGAGACTTTCACTTATTGCAATGATTTCTCCATCAAAACTTGTTGTTCCATATCCAAGAGATCTATAAAGTGAGAAGAGACAGCACGTAACACCTGCACCGGCACCTTGTTCTCTTGAGATCAAGGATCCATCGGTGTATAAATGAAGCCAGTTTTGTGGAGGGTACCTAATATTAATTGTCTCTAAAGACAATTGTTTCATTATTTCAGTGTTTTCTTCTGATTTCTGTATTTCTTCTGTTAAATTTAGATTATATTCTATATTTAATAGAGTTAAAGGGTTTGGTTTAATTTATAAGTTTTCTTTTAAATTCGGGATATTGATTTTCTGTTTTAATTCTTGAACCATGGATATGAAACTTTTTTGAGTTTTCAATCTACAGAGAGGACTGTATGAATGCCAATTGTTTCCTGGTAATCTGATAAGTTTTTCACATTGAATCAGTGCTTTTTCTTCTATTGTCATTTTGATGCTGTTAATATTAGTGAGGAATCTCTTAGAATCTATTGGAGTTGTTTTGATTCCACCAGTAATGAGTCTGAGAGCTTGGTCTATTTCGTTTATGAAAGGTGAAGTAATTAAAATTTCTCCGCAGCATGTCAGCACTGGCTGTATAAACATTTTGTATGTAGTGTTCAAAGTATTCCTAGAGCATCCCCATTTCTTTCCTGCTAATCTTTTTAGAAGGGAGAATCTTTTACGAGCTTTTTCAGAAATGTATTTCAAATGGTTGCTCCATGTTAACTTACTATCGAAAATAACTCCAAGATATTGAATTCTCTTTCGTTTTACCAAGTGAAAATATTTGGTAGTTACTTTTGCCTAAATTGAATGTCATCAAATTTGATGTATTCCATTCATGTAGTTGATTTAGAGCTCTAAGAGCAGAATTTTGAATTTTGTCTCTATGTCTGTAAGATCCGGAAGTCCACAAAACTATATGATCTGCAAGTAGTGCTGTTTTCATGTTTGATTCCTCTAATAGGGAGGGTAAGTCATTTATATAAATATATTGAATAAAGTTGTACTGAGGACAGCGCCCTGAGGTAGACCTCGATATGTTTGTAATTAGAAAGTGAGTTATTGAATTTAGTGGCAATGAATCTTTGACTAAGGAATTCTGACATCCATCTGAACATATTGCTGGAGATACCTAATTTCTGGAGTTTTAGTAATAATTTATTTCTCCAAACAGAGTCTGTGCTAACTGAAAGTCAATAAATATTGCCAAGGTATCTTCTTTCTTGTTAAAACTGTCTTTTATTTCTTGGCTGAGGCGTATGACTTGTTCATTGGTACAGTGTAGTTGTCGAAAGCTGGCTTGTCTTGGTGATAAAAGATTTTGGGATTCTAAATACCAAGTTAATCTGTTGGAGATCATGGACTCCATGGATTTTGCTATCATGCTTAATAGTGCTATTGGTCGATAACTATTAACATTATGAGCAGGTTTCCCGTTTTTGTGAATTGGTACAACGATTGCTTTTTTCCAAGCTGCAGGAATTGAAGTGTTCCATGATAAATTGAAAATGGATAGAAGTACAGACTTGGCTTTGTCCCCCAGATGTTTAAAAAATTCGGAATGAATGTTGTCGGGGCCAGGAGATTTCTTGGTTTTTAAATTTTGCATAGCTATAGTTAATTCTTTGGAAGTAAAATTTTGATGAACTATTTCAGGTTTTGTGATATTACTAGTAATATTGTTTTTATTATTTTTATGTAATTCTCTTTTGATAAATTTGTCAGTTTTTTTTGATATTGGGATGTAATCTGTGAGAGTTTGAGTAGTGTTTATTAAATGCGTTTGCTATATCTCTACTACCTGTTAGCGTTTTGTTATTATGAATAATAGGTTGGCTAGTATTTTCCTGTGTATTGGAAATATTCTTCAGAAATTTATATGTTTTTAGCGCTATCGGTTTTGTAATTAATATGTTCAATAAATTTATTAAAACTGTTCTTTTTTGCTGTTATGATTGCTTTTTTAAGAATGACATTCTTCTTCCTCCAATCTTGAGTATCTTCTAGTGTTTTGCTATGTTCTGCTTTGGTTCTTGCTTTACAGTATCTCTATCTTGTTTCAATAAATTCAGATTTTCTGTCCAGAATGGGGTGTATTTTTTTGGTTTTCCTCGTGGAATGTGCTTTTTTGCAATTTTAAGAATAGATTCACAGAAATATTTGTTTAATCTATCTGAGTTTGTATTTTCCATTAGTGGTGTGTTGAGCTTGAGGTGTTCATCTAGTTCTGTAATAAATAGTTCCAATCCGCTTTCTTAAAATTCCATGTTGTTTTGTTATTGTAGGGTTCCTGTCTTCGGTTTTGGTGGAGATGGATAGAAGCAATGATGACTCTATGGCCAGATCCAGGGTCTTCAATTATTTTTTTCTTGGTTTCGTGATGGATATCTGATGTTACTAGTAATAAGTCTGGATTTGTACCAGAACCAGAATAATGAATGAAAGTAGGGGGATCTTCTTTTCTGTAGACAAATTCTGCGGTTGTAGTATTTAGGAGGTCCATGATCATTTTTCCAGGTTGGTTTACATTATCGTAGCCCCAAAGTTGGGAGTGGGCGTTAAAGTCACCAATTATGATAGTTTTAGGTTGTATATCAATCAAAGTTAGATTAAGGGGATTATTAGGTGGGTTATAGGCACTGGAGATTTTGAAATGTTGTTGATTTTTCCATACTCCAATTCTTATTAGTTCTAATTTGTCTTGATTATCCATTTCTTTTATAATTTGAAAATTTGTAATTAATTTCTTTGATATACCTGCGAGAATTCCACTACTGATCTGTCTACCTTTGGGTAACAGTTTCATATTAAAACCTTTAAAATTAAAATATTTTAATTGGTCAGGATTAAGGTTTGCTTCTTGAATAAGGAAGATATCTATATTATTATCTGAGAGTATATTGGCTAGTTGTCTTCTTGGCTTATGTTATACCACCAGCATTCCATTGTAAGATGTTTAGTTGATTCTGTATCATTAAAGTAGTCCCTGCCCGGAGATCCAAATGGGGGACTATTTTACCTCCGGATAATTTTACCTTAATGATACTCATTTCATATTGGAGTGAAAATGGCAAGTTGTAGCCGATTTAAGTGAACACCATATTTTAACGTTTTGGTGGCTACTTCATTCATACACAACCCCCAGAATGTCTGGAGGACCACACCTGCTGTTCGTTGACGGGTCCATTGGACCTAGCTGGGAGAAAAGTAAAAGTACAGGAAATTCTTCAAATATATTATTACTTTTGTTTCACCATTACAATAACTTTGATAAGTGCAAAGTCATATGCTTAAAAGTGGATGAGATTTTTGCAAAGAAAGAAGTCTCTTTGCTGTTAAGATTAAATCCATTATATCCAATATATACTTTAGCTTTGGATTGAAAATAATTTGGAGAAGGAATTTGATAAGAAGGGAATGTTTACATACTATTAAATGATTTAAGTGCCGAAGAACCCAAGAAAAGGGCATATAAAAATAGGTAAGTTTCCATAACCTAAATTTGTTTCAATTCTGCGGATGTTTTCGAGTTACGTCAACTCAAGCAGATTGTGTTTTTGAAAGTAATGGGTCTATTCTACAACCAAAAACAAGTTTATCTCTTTCACTTAAAGAACCATTATTACTGATATGTCTTCATTGACTAGGACATGGAGCTCAACAACATAGAGTTGCAATGACTATATATATGCGAAGACTTTGCAGAATGAAATGAAAAGTGCAAAACAGACTAATTTATGTAGGACCAGAAAGACTTTTCATCTTTCAAAAGTTGCGAAGTTTAATGGTGAAATAGGCCCAGGGTTTTCCCTCAACCCATTAAGAGCAAATGCTGGGTAACTTTCGGCACTTTGGTGGTGTATCCTGGACTCATTTTGCCGGCATTAACACCTTCATTTCATTCAGATGCTAGATAATCATAGCAGTAGATAAAACATTGTAAAAAAAAAAACAAACATACAACTAGTTCTAGGTACTACACTGGAAAGTGGAAAATACTTGCATACTAAAGTTGATACTGCTTTGTCATGTGCAATGCTCGTCCCATTGTATTATTACTCACATAGTCATGTGATGTCAAGAACTATTACTGGGCATTTTCTACTTTCTCACCATACATAATTAAAGTGGTATGTACAATCCAAAGCGATCCTTAGCATTTTTTTTTGCGTTAAAGAAGAGTAATTTCTCCTGGACCAAAACAGGCACAATACAGGAATAATAAATAAATGACCAAAATGATGGCACGTGGAAAGAGGGGAGAGATGCATTGCTGAAACGAGCAGTTATTTCAGGCATGGCATGGTTGTACATTTGGAAGCTTGATCAACCTTCATGTGAGCATTTACCAAGATTTTCACCGTACCTACAATTATTTGTATTGTCCTTATAATGAATGACATTAATGAAAGAATAATGAGGCATTTTTAAGTATTTCCAAGTAGATAATAGTACGTTGTAAGCCACATTTATTCTCTGTATCACCCCTTGAAAGTATATCAGATAACTTTTCACATAATACACTCAGGGACAAAAAAAACAGACACTTTAATATTTGCTGGTATTTTGCAAAACATTATCTTCTCATACAATATTATGGTAGCCATCTGTTGTTATGGAGACGTGTATACATTGTTGATTGTTTTTTGTTTTATAAACAAGCCATTACAACCAAATATTCAAATTTTGCTTTCGGAGTCTCAGCTATAACAATTTTGTCTCAACCATTTTGTGCTTCATTATCGTTATCATTCGTTATTTCTTTATTTTTACATTTTCTGAGTTTAACCTCTTCCCTTACTATTTATTTTACCAGTTTTGTGAAAAAAAAGTGTCATATTTTTTTATTTTCGTAAAGAGGTCATTTAATATTGCAGAATCACTGTACATCACTAATTTTCTTACATACTTAAAAATCACTATGAAGTAGACAATGGGACTCAAACGAGTTAACTCAGGTTAATAAATTTTGACACATGTTAGCAACCCGAGTTAACTCGGGATAATAAGGGAAGTGGTTAAGTGGGGTTGTAACATTTGTCTTAAAACAAGATGCGAATTGAAGATGTGGCTCGAACTGTAGCCCTTTACGATGATGGATGCAGTGTATGTTACATTGCAAATGTTATGAATATGGCTAGAAGCACAACCCATGATACCATAAAACGGTATAGAGAGACCCTAGAATATACCAGAAGACCAGGTTCGGGTCGTCCAAGAGCTACAAATCCAAATGAAGACAGGTATATGGTGTTGAGAGTTCTTAGGGAGCGCAACCTGCCAGCTACTAGTGTAGCCCAGCAATTTGTTAACATGCATGGACGCCCAATTTCGGCCAAAACAGTTAGGAGGAGGTTGAAAGCAAGTGGATTGATATCGAGTAGACCTGCAACTGGTCCCAGACTTCTCAGGATGCATCGAGTTGAACGACTGCGTTTTGCAAATGATCACAGGGATTGGAGAAATGGACAGTGGAGCTGTGTTCTGTTCACTGATGAGTCCCGTTTCAATCTGTGCTCACCTGATGGACGTGAAAGAGTTTGGAGAAGGAGGGGAGAACGATTTTCACAGTGTTGCATTTCCGAAAATGTGCCGTATGGAGGTGGTGGAGTGATGGTTTGGGCAGGAGTGTGTATGGATGCTCGTACAGAGTTGGTTTTTGTTGAAAATGGAAGACTAACAGCTGATAGGTATATAAATGAATGTTTGGCTGATCATGTTGTACCATTTGGCCAATTTGTAGGCGATAATTTTGTTTTAATGCATGATAATGCACGGCCGCATATTGCCCATGCGGTCAGAGATTATCTCCAAGAAGTGGGAATCCATGTTCTTCCATGGCCAGCAAGGAGTCCAGACATGAACCCAATTGAACACGTGTTGGACATGCTGGGACGGCGTGTTAAGAATAGACGACCGAGACCAGAATCGTTACAAGAGTTGAGGCGAGCACTTGGCGAAGAATGGGAACTTACTCCTCAAGAAGACATTGCTAACCAAATTGAGAGCATGCCAAGACGTATGGATGCAGTAATTCAAGCTAGAGGGGGTAATACTCGTTACTAAAAAGAGTTTTTAACGTTTAAGGCACCATAAAATGAAAAAACAGTAGACCAAACGATGCCATAGTTATACACCCTTTGTAATTTTTTGTAAATTTTCTCATCAGAGATTTTTTTTTTCAAATGTTGTCGTATAAGGTGCTAAATGAAACATTATTTTGTTTAAATGGGTTTTGTTTCATTTTGAAATAATTGGCAACAAAATACAAGCAAATATATAAGTGTCCGTTTTTTTTTGTCCCTGAGTGTATTTCATACTCATCTATTCTTTAACTTGAATTAAATTTACGATAGTCATTATTCTAATTAAGTCTAACTCATTTATTATAATTAAAAATATAAGATTACCACGCAAATCTTTAACTATGTAAACACTACTTTAGTCATCCTGGGAAACGAGAATGCAGATGCTTTAGCAAAGAAGGGCAGCACTGCTACTTACAGACCTGTTACTAAATCTACGTATTACTCTGTGAAGAGATTTATTAAATCTACATACTTAGACTTCAACAAACAAAATTTGATAACTCAATCCCAAGGGAAAAAATGGAACTCTCTGCATCAAAATCCACAGTTAATTCCCGATTTACCACGAAAATCGTCTGTAGCTGCATTTAGATTGGCAACAGGCCATGATTGTTTGGCCAAACACCTGCATAGAACTGGAATATATCAGTCCCCTAACTGCCCATTGTGCAACTCAAACCAAGAAATGGATTCGGAACACCTCAAAATCTGTGCTTCGGTGGCTGGTCATGATAATATCTTTGAAAAATATTGGAGTGCAAGAGGTCAAATGACTTTGTTGTCAAATGCCTGGCATTAGAAAACAACAACAACAACAACAACAGAAGACATTTCCCATTTATTTCTTAATTCATCTGGGCTTTATAAAAGGCGAATTTTATCATACCATATTCCATTTATAATAATAACAGCAATAATAATAATAAAAATAATTACCGGTATTATAACAGTAGTAACAATAACAATAGTAGTAATAACAACAACAACAATAATAATAATAATAATAATAATGCCATACTAGCGTAGACTGACCGATTGCATGTATTCACTACATCGATATTCATCTGTTTTGTTTTTGCAACTATTACCAACATACCATTATTGATGTCCACTATTCTGTGCTGTGATACGGCTTCCTACTTTTTAAAGCCCAGTTTCTTTCATTCTGAATGAGATTCGATTACTGGGCAGACATATCTACCAAAAAACGTTCATGCAAAGCATATGAAGGGCCTGAACAAACCAAACCTAAATGTCACTGATTCTCAACCTTACGAAAACTCGCTATCTACAAAAGGAATAAGATGAAAAGGAAGATATCCGTGTTCTGAAATTTATTTCTTTAGTAATGTCACCTATTATTTTGATATGACAGAGGAAAGAGTCTCCAATCTATTTCTACATTTGAATAGCTGAGCGGAAAAACGTTGCAAACGGCAAACTGAAATTTTACAGAAACAGAAATACCTGATGCTTAGCATTATAACATTTTCCCAAAAACTCCTAGGTCCTAACTTACAGCCTAAATTGAAGGTTCTCCTATCATTTTCAACCAACAGAGTTCACTAACAGGATGCGTGCAAAGTTTTTCCGCTCAGCTATTCACTTGATAACATGACGAACCCGTCAGCGTGCGCTAGTATATCCAATAATAATAATAATAATAATAATAATAATAATAATGTTTAATTTATTCTCATTACTCACACAAGCATCAAAAGTTCCTGGTGCAACAACCAAATTGTCCATAACGGCCTGAATTTTGGTAACCAAGTTCAAAACTGATGTCTGTTCATGTGAAGAAGGGGACAGATCGGTGTTTCTCTTCAGAAGAGCCTGTTTATGACAAAATTATAAATATGTACTTTAAGTACAATATAGTTATAATTAACATAAATAAGCAATGATTAACTATAAAATTACCTGAGTAAAGGCAGCCTCATCTGGCAATGGTTTTACCCTAGGGAATGCGGATTCACACAGTGCAAGATCAAATGGATGTCTTGGAACAAAAGGTTTCACTTTAAATGGTCCAGGTCGTCCCATTCCCCTCCCCATGCCACCACGTCCTCGACCACGGACCATAATATTGCTGTTATCTCCTGGAACAGTAAAAAAAAAAAAAAAAAAAAAAAAAAAAAAAAAAAAAAAAAAAAAATACACAAAACATAATCTATGATATAATTTTCGGTTCCGCCAATCCGATTTAACATTTCCACTCATGATAATGCACGGTAGACCTAATATAGATGTTTATATTTTAATATGTACCGAATAATATATATTATCCCGTTATATTACATATACACATTCACTACGTTGCATTATTAATAACATTAAGTATAAATTAAGGTAATATAACTTACCACAAATCTAACAAAATAATCAATAGTCAACACAAGCCGGCTTTCAGCGTGTATACTTTAATGGCGGCGTCTATTACAAATTCCAGTGCCTTCTATTTCATTTCGAAGTCATATTCAAGGACGTAGTTACACAGGTGAATAATAGCGTTTCCACAGCAACGGTTCTCCTACGAAAATCTTCACCGAGCGTACACCGCCACGGCTTTCACTAGTGAAAAATAAAAGGTACCAAACTTGGCGAAAGAAAAACAGTACTATATCTGGGAGAAAAGAACTAGATTCATTTTTCTTCCAGTTTTACGAACACTTCTTTTCCCTTAATTAGTCTATTATAAAGTATTTGAATTTATTGAGTAGGCCTATCTCTTTCCACTTAATTGCTTTATCGGTATATTATAGAAAATATAAAACATTGAAAATAGGAACTTTCCACAAATTAATCATAATTTAGACTTCCAAATGATTACTTAGCCGTCGACTTTGTATTATTCAGATATCGATACGGGTTCAGAAGGATAAATAAAATATAAATCGTGGCAAACATTCCATATACGTAGAAATTAATGAGAGCGGTTTCTGTACAATGTTCATTACCATATCTGCCACAACCATCTTAAATTAAGATGACTAAGTGCGTGCATATTCATTGTACAAACACAATCTACTATATACAGTCGCGAAGCTCAATATGTAGTAAAAATGCAAACATGGGTAGTTGCCCACCACTAGGGTCGCTACTATCGCCTCATCATCGCAGATCTCTCTCCTAGCAGACGAGAAAATATGTTAAACTTTCGTTGTCGTGTTCCTTTGGAAAAATTAACACCTTCCTTCCATTACTGAAATATTAAATGCATAAAGTTAATTTATTATTTTAATGAAGTATATTAAATTCCACCATAAACTCTAAGATACCTACAAGAAATACGTTAATATTATTTTTGTTTGTGCAGAACGAACTGAAATGTACTATAATCGCTTCACTCATTCAAGATTATAGCGATAATTAACTATGAAACCAATAAATATTAATTTGCATTTCCCTTTACAACAATAATAATGGAAATATGAATTAATGGAGTAACTTACGTGTACCGGTACTTGTAGTGTAGGCTTATGTAGTTAACAAAGTGGGATGAGGTTAAGCAATAATAATCACACCAGAATTGGAAATAAAACGTGATCAGTAAATTTTATTGTAATACTGGTGACAGACTGCAGTCACTAATCGCGATTATCGACCTAATCGCGATCGGGCTTGTAGTGTGTCACCGTCCCGATCGCAATCAAGAGCTAAATCCTGTTTCCAGAACAAGATAATCGCGCTGAGGCACGGCCCAGTGGACGAAAGTAACATTTTAGTAATCTTTGGTTTCGAATCACCTTGAATTATATTATTTAGGAAGTCGTGATAGCTTCTGCTGTGAAATTTTGTTACCCCTTCCATTGTATTATATGAAATAGAAACGAAAATGAGTGGCTAGAAAATGAATTTGGCTACTATTAGACGTAGTGGAGAAATTTAATGCAGATGTGAGAAAAGTAAAAAGAAATATATTAACAAATGACAGACGAATTATTCACTGAAAGATGTTTCATTTCAATAAATACTGTATTACTAACTGGAACTGGTTTCTTTTTCAGATTTTCAATTTCAGTCTCCATTACGACGCTATCGTTGAGGTTAAGGTTGATTTTAAAAATGTTTTATTACAAAATAATATAAATTTTTGGCACGATATAAATTTTATAGGTTATAAAATCTATTTTCAAAATAATATAAATAGTAATGATATAAATTGTATCAGTTTACATTGTAAAGCATATAACATTTTTAATAAATAAATTCCCATATCAAGCTGCAAAAAACAACAAAAAAAAAAAAAAGGAAAAAAAAAAAACAATGAACAAACATCAAAAGAAAGTATGAACTTTAGGTTTTTTTTTTTTTTTTTTTTTTTTTTTTTTCACATTCAGCAATTTATTGATAAAGTTCCAAAACAAATATGTTTTCTGCCTTTTCGTATTTTAGTGTAAATTCAAATAACGATGCACAAATATTGTTCATGTCCAGCTGTCAAAACAATTGGGCACAGAGACATTAGTATAGGTTTAAGGAAGTCAGAGGTTGTGGAAAAGTGCATGTTATTCACTTAAAAAGGATTTTGGTGTTCTGTGTTTCTTGTAGAAATTTGCATTGTATTGACCAAGACGCTTGATGAATGGATTTTCACTTGAATTTGCACTGTTATAAAACTTCTTAACTTGTTCACGTAATGAGTCTTTCAGAAATGTCATGTCCAAATCAAAGTGTATTTGTGCATTTGTTGTGTACCAGTCTGAATTATGTATTATTCGGAGCACTTTATTTTGAACAATTTGAAGAGGTTGAAACACTGTTTTTGGAATATAACACCAAGCCGGGGCAACGTAAGTTAGAATCGGTAAAATCAGCATTTTGTATAGCATAACTTTTCTTCTTAGACTGAGGACAGGAGATTTGAACAGGGGGTAAAGATGAGATATTCTAAGAGAGCTCTTAGTTGTTACAGATTTTATGTGCTTGTGCCATAACAATTTGTTATCAAGAGTAATACCAAGATATTTTACATGGTCACTGTATTGAATTTCTTGATTGCATATTTTTATTTTGTCACGAGGTCTTTTTAAACACTTGGAGAAAATTATTGACTGACATTTTTCAGGATTTAAAGAAATACGCCATTCTTTAAGCCATTCTTCTAATAGAAGTACATGGTTTTGAACTGCGGAGACAGCATATTGAGGACTGAATTTAACACTATATATAACTGTGTCATCAGCATACAGAAGTGTTTTAGTTTTGAGAGTAGTAGGAATGTCAGAAGTGTAGAGACAGTACAATATAGGACCAAGTACAGAGCCTTGTGGAACTCCAGCTTCTGCTATATAAGTGGAAGATAGTTGGCCATCTATGAGGACTTGAAAAGATCTCTTTTCTAAGTAGCTAGCTAGAAGGTGAGTTAATGAGCGAGGCAGAAATTTATTAAGTTTATACAGCAGACCTAAATGCCAAACTTTATCAAATGCCTTAGAAACGTCCAAAAAGATGGCTGCTGTGTAGAATTTGTTGTTAAAGCCTTTGGTTATGTCTTCTACGAGAGAGACTACATTATGAGTTACTGATCTTCCTTTTTGAAAAGCTGTTTGCCAAGGAGGAATAATGGTGTCTGTATAAGGCAACATTCGTTTGAGGATGATCCGTTCTAATAATTTTCCATGTGTATTCAAAAGACATATTGGTCTTCTATTTTGACAATACATAGAGTTCTTGTTCTGTTTAGGAATTGTAATGATTTGTGAATGTTTCCAAGATGAGGGAAAATATTGAGTTTTCAATGCTGAGTTGAACAACTTAGTAATATGGCATATAGCTTTCTTTGGTAGATTTTTTAGAACTAAGTTACTAATTTTGTCTGGTCCAGGAGATTTTGAAGATTTTAAAGTCTTAATAATTTTTTTAACTTCTGAAGGGGTTGTATGAGGAATAGTACTTGCATCATGAACTTTTAAATCTCTATTAATATTGTCAATCATGTCTTGATTTGAGATCATATAGTTCGGGTCAGCAGTTGGTTCACTAAAATGATCCTTTAGATATTCAGCAATTGCTTCAGCTTTATCTTGTGGATTGTATTTGATGCCATTTGTAGTATGTATGGGTTGCTGTTTATTGATGTTGTTAGATGAAGTAAGTCTTTTTGTTATTTTCCAGATAGTATTCGAAGATGCAGCATCCTTGACATCGGCTTCAAATTTATCTATTTTCAGTTCAAAAGCTCTTCTGTGTAATTTGTTTTTTAAATTGTTATAGATATTTTTGTCAGTTTCATTTCGAGTTTTTTTGCCACTTTTTCCTAGCTAAGCGTTTCTGTTTGCAAAGAGTTTGAATTTCTAGGTTCTTAGCTGTGTCTGGGTTCTTATTGTATGCAGTTTTTGCGATTTTGATAGCACTGCTAATTGTGGAAGTGTAGATTTGTACAGCTTTATCTAAGTCCTCTCTTGATTCAATGATTATATTGCCTGGCACGGAAGAGTTTACGAGTTCCCTGAAGAATTTCCAATTGACTGTTTTTCTTTTGTCATTTTTTAATATAGAAGAAGCTGGAATGTGATCTAGAACTAGAATGACTGGGTCGTGGTTTGAAGACAGAGCAGAAACTGTTTCAATGTATAGAGGTGTAATAGTAGTATTGACAAGGGCAATGTCTAATACATCCGGCATATGCAGATTATTGTATGGAAAGTGAGTTGGCTGTGAAGGAGCTATTATGTTATATTTATGTAGGGAAGCGTGTGCTTCAAGTTGTTTTCCTCTCGGAGTAATAATTCTTGAGTTCCATTTTGGGTTTTTACAATTGAAATCAGCAGCATGAATGTAGTTTTTTGACATTTCATGAAGCAAATCTAGATCATTGTCTAGAAGTTTCAGATTTGGAGAGTAATAGATAGCTCCTAATTGCAAGTTTGAGTTGTTTATTGGAATTTCTATGAATGTAGCTTCAAGATTTGTAAAGTTAGGTGTAGATATATGTCGGTGATATAAAGTTGATTTAACAGCTATAGCAGTGCCACCATAATGTCCTCGAGGTCCATCTGTGCGATATATTGTATAATTTCGGATTGTGAAACGTTGGTTGGCTGTTAGATGCGTCTCATTTATTAAAAATATGTCTATGTCAAACTCTTCAAGGAAATCAGTTAGAATATCATAATCTCTTCTTACGCCATCGGCATTCCAATAGGCTAGTTTCAGAGGTTTATTCACTGCCGTTTCCGAGATCAAGGATATCTATAAGACCTTCAATTAGTATTCCGATTTTTGTCAAAGTATTATTTTCTGATTTGATTTTTGACATTATACTTTTAAACTTCTGGATATAATTCCTAATATTTTTTGTAAAATTCCAGATGTCTTGTAAGTCTTCTATTGTAGATGAATTGTCCCTTTGTTTGTTAAGCGTATCCTGATTGTGATTTCTGTAGGGAGTTGGATTCCTATTTGGAAGACGTGGGAAATCTTGGTCTCTAAGAGTAAAATTATTAATGCTCTGTTCTCTTTTGTTTTGTATTCCCTGAGTATATTTTAGGAATTTTGGACAGTTCTTGAAATTAGCTGTATGTTGAGCATTGCAATTTGCACATTTGGGTATTGCTTCAGAGACTGCATCACAATTATATGTAAAATGTGCATTACCGCATTTCACACATTTTGGTTGGACGAAACAGGTGACAGCTTTGTGTCCAAAACCTTGGCACCTGAAACATTGGATTGGGCCTTGTAAACTTTTATAATCTTCTATGTTTAGTTTCAGATTAAAAAGCCCTGTTAGAGTATGGATGTCAGGGGTTCCTGGAGTTTGATATGTAGTGATAATCCATACTGGTATAGGTAGGGACACTAATTCTCCAGAAATGTCATCTATTATCTTTTTCTTCATTTGTTTGACACTTTGGACCGAAAATTTTTTCAAAACAAGTTCATTTTGAATTGTATCACTTGATGTTTCTACAGGTAAACCTTTCATAACTACTTTATGAACTTTAACTTGTCCATTAGGGAAGGTGTAGAATTCATAACTGTTAGCTTTCAAGTAATTACCTATGTCATTATAATCGTCATTATTAGCAGCAAAGATTTTTAAGCCCTGTGGGCAATATTGTGCATTGATTTCTTCGCGTAGAAATTGTTTTAGTTGTTTTGCGAAATCAAAATAATTCACTTTGGTCAATAAAATGATTGGTGGTGGTTTCTTAGGTTTGGGTTGAGAAATTGTGTTTTTTGAAACTGCACATATTGCGGGATTAATATTTGATGGAGTTGTAGATGTGCCGACGCAGGGTGTAGTGTTACTGATGGTATTATGACAGTCTGTGGGCGTGGCAGTAGTTAGTATTTGAAATTTGTTGTGAGTTTGGATAGGTTTAGGATTCTTCATTGATGTTGCTATTTGTTTAGCAGCCTTTGTTTTTAATGTTTTCTTAGCTGGTGTGTATTCATCTGTTGATTTTCTGATTTTCATTTGTTTGATTGTTGAGTCATTGGAAAGAATAGATGTGTTCAAAACAAAATTATCATTATTAGTATTAGGCTGATTACTAATCTCCATATTTTCTGAATCGCAGTTTATTAATGCTATGTCACATAATGTGTTGAGATTATCATTCATTTCACAAGTGTCCAAGCTAGTAGATCTAGGATCTTGCATAGCTATCGCACAAACACAAGTTCTATAAGAGAAAGAATTAAGAAAGAAGGAAAATACTTATGTAAAAACTCAGAAACTATAAACGAACTTTAGGTGTTGTCCAGGAGGGAAACAAACATATACGTACAGTATGTACATAGAGAAAATTCTTTCCTCTATGGTAATTCAGCTGTTGACCAGACGGGATGTAGTGGGTCACCACATTTTCGGTAGTCGCGATCAAGTGCTAATCGCGATTACTACTGTAGTCTGTCACCAGTATTACCCTGTTGTTCCAATTTAACAGTGATCACGTGTGGAAGTTTATTGCTAGTGTGTATAAAAGGAGTGTAGATTTCGAAAATAGTATATGCACAATACATAAATATGCTAGTACACTGAATAAACAGCAGTAGCGATATAAATCGCGTTTATATTTAGGAAGTAAACTTTGAACTCTGTGCTAGTAGAATTCTATCGCTCTCCATCTTATGGGAATCTAGTATTCGGTGGACCGAAAGAAAACTGTATATAATTATTCATGTATGCACTGAAAAAAGAACTGTTTGAAGAAAATGAATGATATGGAGTAGATGAAGGACACAATGTATATGGTAATAGCCAGTGGCATAGCATGAAATTTCGAGTAGGGGAAGCTAACTCAAGTTGTCTTTCATGCAATATGAGAAAACGTATTACAAAAATACAGTCTTAAAGTAAATAGTAGTCAATTTCAAGTCAGCAGTCGAAGATTGGTTGGAACATCGTAAGTAACACCAATAAGGCATGATCTCAAATGATACGTAATAAAATACGATTTCACGGTTTACACATATCTCTTAACAAATAGACACGTATACGTATAACATTAGCTCACTCCCTGTCATACTTAGAGAAATCACAATATTAGTATCATTACGTAAGTATGCGTCTGTCTTTTGGTTGTGTCCTTCATTCACAGCAAGGGAGTCGGTCATTTGTTTTTTAAATCACACTTTTGTTCGTCAGTCAGTCTTGATAATACAATTGTCCTAAAAAAAATTCAAGTAAATTAGTGTCAGGAACTGTTATTTCGCTCATTATTTATTATATCAGCCACAATGCACACTAACACTTCAACTGAACACAACTGACGAAAAGGGATAACGCGGAAACTACTTATTTTAAATGGTAAAGCTAGCTTCTTTGCGAGCCTTGCGACTAGGATAGCTTAGGAAGGGATGGAAAATCTGCGGGGTGGATTACACAGAGGAAACCGGTCTGCTTGGAAGCTGGTGTGTGCAGGCTTCTTGTTTACTGCTGCATCACAAATCATCCTGAGCTGCCGCATCACAATATTTAATGCGTAAATATAAATTCTATTAAAATTAATAAATAATTTTCTTCATAAACTGCAGGTTTATTATGAAATTATTATTAACTGGGGAAGCTGAGCTTTTTAGCTTACATTGACGCTACGCCACTGGTAATAGCATAGTTTGAAAGGTAAAAAAAAAACTATCTTCGAAATGAGTTGAAGACACTGAATGATTCATTGTAGGGTAGAAAATCTCTCTGCGGATTGCACCTATCCACTTTCGGTTAAGAGAATCTTTACTCAGAGGAAACTTGAAGCATAAAGAGTCACATGACAAGTACAATAATTTGTCTTCTATAACATAATATGGAGAAAAAATCGTCTTAGAAATGAAGGATTAACTAATCAGTGAAATATAACATTCCTTCCTACTTTATCTTTACATCCGTGTGCATTACTGCAATTAAAAGCAGCGCACGAAAGAACTGTGCTTATTCAGCTCTAACAAACAAATGGCCGTCCGCCGGCTGTTCAATTTGGGAGCATAACACTAACGCCAGTGAGCGGTCTAGTGGTTATTTAGTAAGTCTATGCTGTATATATGCAACGGTGCGGAGGTGTGAGTGAGTGAAACCGTATTAGTGGCTGATGAGAAACTGTGTATAGTGAGGATCACGTAAGTTCAGTTCCCAAACAGCAAATATTTCCGTCTTGTCAGTGTTGCCAACTGTTACCAGATACCACCACATGTAGTAAAATCACGATCCTATGTACTGAATGACTTCTTTACTCACCGTACTTTACCTTTATGTTGGAAGGTTATTCTAAATAGTTTCAATAATAATTTCTAATATATTTTAGTAGGCAAACTATATGAGAAATGGAGGAAATGAATCACATGAGAAGTGTATTGCTATGTTCTATTCTTTTATTCCTTTACATTATTATTAATAGTAGCATTAATAGGTTACTAGACGTAAATATACAACAAAGTATAGTATAGAATATAATATTCAAGAATCAAATCTGTTCCAAGACTAATTAAATTATTGTCACTTCACTTCAAAGATTCCAGCGTACATATACTGTACTTCCTAAAGGTAGATAAATTAATAACCAATTGACTTTTGGTTGGAATTCGAATGAACTTCTGATTATCTTTTGAAGTTAGTAATAAAATGGATAATGCAACTAGGCTAAAACTGAAATAATAATAAATCAACTTACAAAAATAATTTTGGTCCTTAAAAGCCATAAGTAATTTCACTTCTAGATACCTTTTTAAAGATTTAATTTGTTTGTAAATTGCTTACTAATGTTACACTTACACTTATTATTTCTGCAACTCCACGTCTGTCATTGAAAAAATGTATGATACATAACTGTGAAGTCTCTTTTTGGCTCTTGTGTCCTAAATTTAAATAAGAAAAAACAAATGATTCAAGAAATGTGAGTTGGTAAAAATTAAGTACTCAATTAATAAAATAATTACTACCAAAAGAGTATTTTATTAATTCTATATAAAAGCTGGATTACACAGAAGAGATGGCCAGAAATCATACATTTATACACAACATACAGCATGAAACGATCATCCAAAAATGCTTTTTGTACACAATAACATCTTTCAAACGAAGTGAAATAGCCAATAAGTTCAATAAATATTACGCTAATAAGTAATAACTATAATTAATAATTATCTACAAGCTGTAAAAGGGAATAAAATAGTATATTGCTGAAATTAGGGGGTTATGGTTTATTACGTGTATTTATAATTTTAATTACTTTTTCTACATTTAATTATATTTTAATTTCTATTAAATTAGTTGGTGGTGTGGTTGTTAGTTTTATCTGTGTACGTCAGACTATTAAGGAAAAACTGAAAGAAATATTAAATCTACAATCTACTTTATATAACAATATTTAATCAAGAACTGAATATTACTATTAATTTAATAACATAAGACCCAAAACATCTCCAAGTCCAGACAATACACATGCTGATTTTCTTAAACATGTTGGCAAACAAGCAAAGTCACTACTTTTATCTTGTAATCTCATCTAAAATACAATATCTGTCTGGAGAAAATCTATCATAACATCAATTTTGAAAAGCAATTATTCAACTAATATCTTTTCGAGTTATCGACAGATACCACTTACTAGTATGATAGCCAAAATTATGGAAGAGATGATTTCATAGATTGAATTGGTTCCTGGAATCTAGTAACTAACTTTCATCTTATTGAGTTGACTTTAGAGAATTATATTCAACAAATGGACAGATTTTAAATTTTAGTCAAGATATTAAAGATATTTTAAACAGAAAACAAAACACCTTAGCAATTTTAATTTATTTTCAAGGATCATATGGCTCTGTAGATATAAATCACTTAAGAAATTGCAAACTTAGGGTGTCCATGATAAAGTGTTACACTGGGTCAGTGACTTGATTATTTGATTCATTGTCACAAATATGTAAATAGAGACAGATTCATCTGGGCTTCCCACATTGTTGTTTTCAGGAATACATTTTCCAATATTAATAATGCCGGTGGTCTAACTAAAGAAATAGATCTTATGATAATCTCATCATTTGCAGATAATATGGTTGTCTAGAACAAAAAATCACAGTCCACAAATATTAATAAACTGAGCCAAAATCCCAACAGACTTTTTGACTCTACTTGGAGAACTCAAACTTGCTCAATTAAGGGAAACTTTACTAATAAAACACAATCCCAAGTTATTTGAAAATGAATAGTACTGTATATAAGTTAACTTTAACAGATGATGTTAAGAAATATGATACTTCTCCAGACATTTTAAAAATCATTAGAAACGATAAATGATCTGGTCAGTGAGTGACTACAAACGGTATTTTTTATAGATGGATCCTGTTTACCAAGCCATAGATGTAGTGGTTTGTAGTACAATACCAGTATATTCCCTTTTACAGGGAATTATATTCAAACACTTGTTTGCCCCATTTTAACCGTGACAATGCTTTTTAGTTCTTTTAAACATTCTGGTTATTGTATTGTGTTTGTGTTTAGTGAAAGATTTTAGATAAGGGCGCAAATAGCCATAGTAGCTGACGCGCCCTTTTTAAATGCCACTAACTAACTTCAAACACTGACTAATTTTGATAGTGAAAATTTAGATACACTTTTAAGCTTACAAAATCTCCAGTATCAACTTCATAAATCTGCGAAGGCTGTCATACTATCAGATTCAAAATCAGATATTCTTGCTGCAGTATTGGACGTAACAGCATGAAATCTCAATATTTTACAGTGTTTTAAAATTTTAAGCAAAATGGTCGAATTACATCGACGACTGGTACTTCCGTGGATCCATGAACTTTATGGAGTGGGAGGTAATGAGGTAGCTGAAAGGTAGCAAAATTACTGTAAGGTTATCTACACCTGCATCTTACCACACTGTTAAAAGAATAACAAGATCAGAACATGACAATGTGGTAACAAAAATCGGAATGATTCTAAAGCAAATGAAAAAATTGCAAAAGGCCATCCGGCATCCGCTCCATGATGGAGGAAAATCCTCAGAAGAAACCAACTAATTAGACCAAATGGGGGATCCAACCTACCCTCGAGTGCAGCTCTGAATTTGCAGGCCAACGAGTCTACTGACTAAGCTACATTGGTGGCTCCACTAAAAATATGAAGCACATGGCACTCAGATTATTAAATTGACAAACCTAAACAATTATTCATCAGTTAAGCTATAAAATATAATACATAGCAAGCAAGTTAATTCAATTTAAAAGTATAAACAATTCAATCAGTTGAAATATACAGAAACTGATAATACATATGCAAATTACAAGCATAAACAATTCATCACTTGTGGTATACAGCCTACTATTTAATTAACAGCACATATAATTCATCAGTTAAGCTATAGGCCTACAGTCTACTATTCAATTTACAGCATACATAATTCATCAATTAAGCGAAACAAAAATATAGTACAATACATAGTAAAAATAATACACCTAATTTAATAACTGAACTTCTATGAAAATCTACAGTGGCAGTACTCATATTATCACAGGCCATGATTGTCTCAAATATTTACAAAGAACTGATATTTCAGAATCTCCCAGTGCCATTTCTGAAATCTCAATGAAGATATGGATCATTGTCTTGACTGTCCAACTTTACACAGCTTTCAATCATCTGGTTAAATATTGGAGTGCAAGATAACAAATGACATCAACTGCTGAACACTTGGTATCAATCAACCAACAACTTCATTACATTAAGGGGGAAAAAAAAACTGAAAGAATTAATTGTAAATAGACACAACACATAAGACAAGGCCGCTTCAGGACAGTAATTGGCAAGGCTCTGTTGTCTTAGGATTCTTATGTAGATTCAATTTCACCTGAAAGAAAAAAGTAGCATCTATAAGTATGCCTAATCATGAGAAATAAGAGAAACAGTTGCAGTAGTAGTAGTAGTAGTAGTAGTAGTAGTAGTAGTAGTAGTAGTAGTAGTAGTAGTAGTAGTGATAGTAATGATGATGATGATGATAATAATAATAATAATAATAATAATAATAATAATAATAATGACTGTAAAGTATGGAAATTAATATTGCAATGTAATATCAAAAGGTGATTTCACACCATCAACTCTAATCATTTAGTACAACAAATCTATTATATTCAGTTGCAATCACCAGTAGCTGTTCTTTCCTCCATTTTGTTGTTGGCTGATTTTCCACAAGTCTGCTATGATATGCAGCACTATCCATGACAATAACGCATTGCCCTAATGTTCTCAGGTCAACAACTGTGTTTGCACCCACTTCTCAACTACAGGGCCATTCATAGCACTATGGTAGTCCTGACTTTTCTTTCAATTGCATGAAAAAATTAAATCAGCACCTGCAATAAAAATTATACCTGGGCATATAATTACGTCACATGAATTCACAGCATTTAAATAAAGAAAATAAAACATAACATGACATGAGATCCTCTTTGGTGAAAGGCTTTCCCACGTTTTTATTTAGTCACCAATTTTTATATTTTTGTACCCTGATTTAAAACATTACTCTTGCCAAATTTATGTAAAATATAAATCAATATAACTTACCGAGTATAAATCCACCTTTCATTCCGGCATCTAATCTTCCACCCTCATTTGTTGGTCTACGAATAACACCATTCATGTCACTGGAAACTTCACCTGGTTTCATTCATTCATTCATTCATTTATTTTATTCCATAGATCTTACATGAGCAATGAAGCTTTAATATGTGGAACATGTCAACATTTTATAATATTACAATTACAATTTTTACAAATTTTTATAGTTTTACAATTTAGTAATTTTCTACAATTTTTACAATTTTGTATAATTTTTTTACATTTTTTTACATTTTGGCGAGATGTAGTGAGATGAGATGAGGTCCGAGGATTCGCCAAAATATTACCCGGCATTTGCCTTTTCGGTGGGGGAAACCTCGGAAAAACCCAACCAGGTAATGAAATCAAAGGGGTTGATGCCAAGGACTCGCCATAGACCATCCGGCTTCAGTCCCACGGCTGGGGAAAACCTCCGAAGAAACCAAAGTCCAAAGGGGGATCCAACCCAAGCCCGAACGCAGCTCCGGATCAGCAGCCCAGCGAGTCTGTCGACTGAGCTACATCGATGGCTCTACTAAAAGTATACAATACATAGCCAATCAGATTATTAAATTTACAAACGCAAACGATCATTCATAAGTTGAGCTATATTATAATACAAAACAATTTAATTAAATTTAAGGCATAAACAATTCAACCAGTTGTGATATACAGAAATTGATAATACATATCATGCAAACTACTTCAAATTACAAACACAAACAATTTATCAGTAGAGCTATATAGATTACTATTCAATTTAAAGCATATACAATTCATCGGCCAAAACTATACAAATATATACAATACAAAGTAGCATACTTTCATTAAGCTATACAAATTTGTGCGATTAATATCAAGTAGATTAATTCAATTTATAATCATAAACAATTCATCAGTTGAGCTATACCTATTACCATTCAGTTTACAGTAGGTCTATATACAATTCATCAGTAGAGCTACACAGACTAGTAATCATTTTAAGAACATATACAATTCATCAGCCAAACTATACAAGCATATACAATCAAATTATTTCAATTTACAAACTTATTATAAGCTTAAACAATTCATCAGTTGACCTATACAGTATACTACTCAATTTACAGTTTTATTCCATGAATTAGTGGATGAACCTACTTAAAAAAACAGAGAGAGATAAGCAATTCACATTGACACTCTAAGAGACACTAAAATTTTAAACACAGGAAAACCGTTCAAGAATTTTATAACTAACCTCTAGTTATAATATGAAACTATTAATTGCAAAACATGTTGTTCCCACCTGAATTCATTACTAGTGGCCTATATTAATTGCAATTTCATATTCCACATAAGTGTTAACCTATTTGTTAGTAAAAAATTCAATCACTCAATGTCTCACAATAGATTGAAATTTACCATTCATAAAAATCCAAGTCTCATCCAAGAATACTATGGGTTTAGGGTTCTCACGCTCCACATTTCTTATATACTCTCTTAAAAACGAATAACATCACTTTCTCGTACATGTGTATAAGGATCCCCTTTGCTTCACAGAAATTTCATCTCTTTCAAAATTTTTTTCACTGATGATAAGGATCCTCTAAATAAATATGTTTCATAATTATCATTCATATGTTCCAGAACTTTTGCTGCTGTTAGTACTTCCCCTGTAACAATAAATGAAAATTATGCCATATTTTTATACATATGACTAATATCAGAATTACATTGCATAAACCAACACAATAATTCCTGTAACTTCCCTACCTTTATGTAACTTGTCATAAATAAATCTCGCAATTGCATCTTTCGTAAAATCATCAGCATCAGTCACTGGATGTTTACGTAGTCTATGTTTTCCTGGTGTCGCAAGTGGGGTCCCCTTCTGTGAATTTGTTATCACTTTCCTAGCTGTAATAACAAACAATAACATAACACTTCTAAAAATTGTTATATCATAAAATTCATGCATGATACCAACATTTACAGCTATATGAACAGAAAATGATCAACATGTTAGGTTGGGTCTACGATAGGTTTAAGTAGGCTAATATTTAGGTAACTCTCCAGAAAAGCTACATCAAAGAAGACCTAATTTTATTTTGTTTAATTGATTTCTGTGATATTTACATAGCGATAAACACGTGGTTTTAGTTCACAGCCACAAATACTTTCAGCACAAAAATCCTTCGACACTTACCTGTATATTCTAATGCACTGTGTAAGTCCCTCCCTCAAACTTGTTACTAATTACCAATATAACATGCGAGAGGTCCAGGACGAAGAGAAATGGTTAGTTTCCCAGTAGTGCGTCCTCGTCCTCTCGAGTGTTATATCTTAACAAGTACTTTGGATGGGGTATCTTTTCTGAAGAAACACCATATTTAATATTACTTAGACAAGTCATGAATAAATTATTCAGCCAGAGTCAACGTTCCTATGCTTTATAGAGTATGTTATATAGTTATTATATAAAACTGAATTATTTTTAAGCACCATAACAGGCCAACATTCATGTAATATTTGATGGAATATCAAGTTAATAATTACAATATGACTTGCATTTTCTTCGGCCGATGTGGCATGTAAATTGTGATCTGAACGGTTAATTTAATACCAAAAGAGAAAACTGGAAATTTACTTTCGTGCTGTTTGATTATTTGTTCGTCTAATTTGTAAATGTATTTAAGCTATCAACTACTGCAGTATTACAGTATCTTAAATGTATTTAGTTTGGAAAAAAGAAAATCACTGACTTGATTAAACATCTAGGCCTAACCTAAAAATTTGTTTTGTGACCACAATCATGAAATTATTAGTGCAAACTCCTAAAACTGAATACCACTTTGAAATGTATGCTTAAGAATACTTACTCCTAACAATTTTGCTATTCTGGTTGTAATTGCTGTCTCCATTAGCATAATTCCTTCTTCATTATCTTCTTTCTTCACTCATGTGAACTACAGACTTCTGAAGCGTACTCTGAATGCCACACTTTTCTTCCTTGGAGGAGTCACTGCCACACTATTTCATTTCTTTGATATTGTAATAAAAATCTAAACACGAAAGAAATTAATTAAAATGTGAAATAATATTTCTATCGATTACCCACGTGCATTATCACGCCCAAGTATATTATATTTATTCGTACTTATCTGACTATTCTGGAATTATAACCACAACGCAACACATAAAATAACTATTATGCATTAATATTAATACTAATATTAATTAATTATTAATAAGTTCGAATTTTACTATCTTCCAGTAACCGACTCACAAACCTAGTAACTATTAAATTTTCAAGAACGCCACTACTGACGCCGTTTAAAACGAGTACGGCAGTAACACCAACATAACAGTTACAAAAACACTACCAGTTGTAGTATTTGTCAGTACCGAAATTCGAAACGAAGTTGGCAAAAGAAAATTCAACCTTCAAACTAGAAAATCACCATAATGCACTAGCATATGTAGTAATGGGGGGAAAATGGTTAGGTTTCACCCTTAGGGTATCAAGTTACCTGGTCTTCCCTATACGTGTTGGTGACGAACTATATACCTGTCGAAAAAAAAGAGATACCTCATGAGTGTGTAACAAAGTTTATTAATTCCTGATTAATAATCACTACATATGTAATGTATAACAATACAACTGTTACACAGATGCGTCATAGTTTCGTCATTACTTTATTACGAAAGGTAATAGAATAAGTGAAATTCTCTATTTCATCCGATAGTGTGCGCTAGAATGCCGCGGTAAGTATCGATAATGAAACTGGGCCTGATCGATTACCACGCTGTATTTTGTTCAAAGAGTACAGCTACAGCAATATTATTCTGTGCTCTTTGTTTCGTTCTTCTGTTGTTACAAGGCAATCATCATCATAAAATATACTTCTAAAAGTATACGAACGCTAAACGCTAGACTAAAGCAAAATATCCTTTATGTGTGTGTTTGTTTGTACGGGGGGGGGGGGCAAACGAAGACGAAGTCCGCGTGTAGACTTACAGACAGCTTAATTAAGCGTAAAATTCCTAGAAGGTGGGGATGAAATGAATGAGTGAGCGTAAGGGTGGCTTTCTCAGCTCCGGAGATACTATACAGACGGAACCAGGCAAGTCTCTTAACGGTCACCAGAAAACACAGACCGCTCCCCCAAACAATAGCGGTACTCCACCCAGACAGCCCTCAAAATACATCATCATCCCACTGATATTACACTAGAAAGGACAAAGCGAAGTATTTCGAAGAAACCTGCTCCTGTTCTGTATTTAGCCAGTCACAAATCCCACTTGAAACCTTCAGGATTTGAACTCTGATCTCCTGCACAGAAAATTCATGTCATGGCCGCTCCGATAGCAGTGCGTTATGTAATTTGTATGGATTGTGTAAAATCTATTAACAATCGTAAACAATAGAATTGCACATTAAACTGACGCCTTTATGTGCTCTTACAACGAGCCGCCTCTGAACAAAATTGAATCCGATACAGTTTTAAGATTAATACGAACTTGAAATTAAACAGAGGTCTTGGTATGAAGTGTTGTTAGCATCCAGACGCAGAATCATCAGTCACAATGTGTGACTAAATAGAGAAAAATGCCTCTCACGTCCGGCGAAATGTCAAACTCGCTAAGGAATTGCGCAACATACTCCGCAACGAGAGCGTTGGGTTGTCTATTCAGAAGGCTAAACGAGGTATTGTACTCTTCAATATTCGTTGGCGTGCTTCATATAATATAGTAACTATCCCATTCGTGACATGTAAATGTAAATTAAATTAGGCCTATTATGACATTGTGTAAAATTAATTTTAATGAAAACGAGAGAAGTGGTTTCAAAATCTGACAATTCCAGTTTCGGTTAATTTTGAGATATAAACTCAGAACTTTAATGAATCAGTACTGAACTGGAAAACGAAGGTCAGTAGGCCTAATAGAATCATACAATTTCATCAAAGTTACAATTAACTCCGTCTAATGGAGCTCATTGCATGTCCTATAAAAATATAGCCAGGGCTAGTGAAAAATTAGATATGAGAATAAATTTCTAGCTTGAGTGTCAGAAAAAAAGAAGAGAGTCGTTCGAAAAGTAAGAGCTCGTAGATGATAAGGTAAAGGTAAAAATAGCCCCTTACCCGCCATGAAGGTTCTTGGGGGGCAAGGAGGTAGAGTTCTATATATTTTTATCTCCGCACTAGAATGAAGTTGTGATCGGACCACTCTCCGTCCATATTTTTACCACGGGAAAACCCGATACTAAATTTTATAGGAGGCTGAGTGAACCTCGGGGCCGTTCTAACAGTTTCGGCAACGAGATAATTCCCTCACCAACTGGAATTGAACCGAGGACCTTCCAGTTCGGTAAGACAGAAACAAAAAGTAAAAATATAGTGTATTAGATCTAAGTGTTACAAGCATTAACGAAAAAAAAAAAACAGTTATTATCAGTGTCTATATTTGACAATTGTAATACAAGAAACTTTAGGCTTACTCAGTTACACTTCACAAAGTAGTGGTTTGTGAAGCATAATTTATTTATATGATTTTTATACAGTATTTGAAGAAAAAAATTGCAGTAATTTCGAAACAACAAAAAACGAACAAGTACTTCATTTTACGTAGTAAATACTAATTACTTTAAAGTAATAGACCCTACTCTTTCATTGTTCGTTAAGCATTATTATTTACTGTGTCCATTAATGCACAAATGTTGAAGAAAATAGCCTATTATACTCCAAATTAATTACATGCAGTAGGACTTTGTAAAGTTTTTACACTGAAATTATTTCTTTGATGTATGTCAATATAAATTAATATTCATATTAATATTAATAAATATAAATTAAGCTTAGAATTTAAATTCACATATAGTTTATTTGAAAACGTTGAGAGCAGGTATCGAAAAGTTGGGAGCGTTACTCAAAGAAATTAAAAGTGTAGTTCACAAGCTATGAAGCGACTATATTCTCTTTATGTCAGATTTAAACATTTATTAATATAAGTATATTGAATTAATATTGTGACGTCAGATGGAAAATTTGCCATTATATATTTTTCCAGAAAAATTTTCCACCTTGCAAATAGTTGTTTTCTTCTCTCCTTTCAACCTCAAGAGCCTCACATGTATTCCTCACTATATTCCTGTGTATTCGGCGTAATGCTCTGTAATGTCGCTTCTGTATACGACTACTAATTGAACATTAACATTTTCTCGGACAGAACATCGAATAAATTCCTCTTCTCATTCTGTACGAAACGTTCTTTCCTGCTCGTAGAGAGACAGAGGGTTTGTAGAGCGACATGGTACCGACACTGATACCTTCAGTACGTGAGCGAGACAGAGAGCAATGTACAGGAAACTCCCCTTATCGGTATGAATGACTTTGATTACACGATGCAATCACGATACCTAGTTTGTTCACCGCTGATCTACATGAAACAATAACTGCGGTCTCTATGGAGACGATGCATGACAACAATAGCAATGCCGTTGCTGTGTTACATACGTTCTGAATATTAGGAAACATGTTCAACTCGTTCAGAACAGCGCTGAAATATTTTTCTCATAACCGAAGAGTACTGGAGTTTGGAGCTACATCAATCGGAGTAGGGTCCCTGATAGGCACAGGATACGGGATATATAAAATCATCACCGGCGAGAATCGCATTAGTCCTCAGGGACCCTATCCCAAAGACATCCTATTCAAGGATAGGCATAGGCGCCCGAAACTGCGCGAGGACCTGAATTCACCATCAGAGGAAAAAATCAAGGTCACCGACTACTCTAAATATCTACCTCGACAACCAGAGGAAGGACAAGAGCCAGGCCAGAGTGGTCAGGGCGGGCAGTTGGCAGGAGAAGAAACCCCACCGCCAATCTTTATTCCTCACAGCAAGAGAAACACCGGCCACTTTGTTGTTGTGGAGGGGGGTGAATTGAAAAGGGTATACTCGGAAGAACTAGCTCCAGAAATTCCCGAACAACAGGGTCAAGATGCAAAGAAGGGGGACGACGAACCGTCCTCGCCCACTCCCCCAGCCCCTCAACAATAAGGTATGAGTTTACACTTTCAACTTACAGTATGATTTATAAGTTATGTGTGTGGTATATATGGTAATAATCGCTGAAATTATGGAACTCAAAGAAAAGTATTCCCACGCTGCAAATACTCAGAATCTCCCTGTCCTCGAGACTAACAAAATGAACTCTTATGAAATCTGATAGAACGCCGTGGGGAATTATATATCATTTAATGGCAATTCTCTTATTAACATAAATTCAGATCGTGGAGTTACCATACTAACCTGCAAATTACTCCTTTCTTTAAAGACTACCTTTAACAATGTACTTGTACTGCAGATGTTTTTATTCGGTGCTTTAGTAAAATGAAAATATCAAGATAATGCGTTGAAGAAAACTGTACCACACCGCAAATCTTCACGATCTTTCTGCTGAAAAGTAAACTGCCCCAACTAGGATTGGTACACGGGAAGGCAAGGTGCCAGGGTGCCAGATTTGACGTTCGCGTATGTTCTCTGTACAGGTTATCGTCTCCCGCCTTGTCGCTCTGGGTGCCATGTCCTATGCCGCCGCTCCCGCCGTCTTAGCCGCCCCCATTAGTGTGGCCACCTCCGTGTACAACCGGTACCACGCCCATGACACACTGGGACAGTACAGCTACGGCTACTCCGGAAGTCCATCTGCCAAGACCGACACCCGCACCGCTGACGGTATCACTCGCGGAGGCTACTCCTACATCGATGGACACGGCCTCGTGCTACGTCTCCGATCCCGTCAACGGCTTGCGTGTGGCTGCCACAAACCTTCCCGTCGGTCCTTCCGCTCCTGCTGCCCTCGTCGCTCCCGTCATCCACGGCGTCCCCGCCGTCGTGGCCGCTCCAGCTCACTACGCCGCCGCCTACGCCATCCCCGCTGTTCACTCTGGAGTGCCCCTCGACACCCCCGAAATAGCTGCCGCCAAGACCGCCCACTTCGCCGCCCCCGCCGTCGTGGCCGGTCCAGCTCACTACGCCGCCGCCTACGCCATCCCCGCTGTTCACGCTGGAGTGCCCCTCGACACCCCCGAAGTAGCTGCCGCCAAGACCGCCCACTTCGCCGCCCCCGCCGTCGTGGCTGCTCCAGCTCACTACGCCACCGCCTACGCCATCCCCGCTGTTCACGCTGGAGTGCCCCTCGACACCCCCGAAATAGCTGCCGCCAAACCACCCACTTCGCCGCCCCGCCATCGTGGCCGGTCCAGCTCACTACGCCGCCGCCTACGCCATCCCCGCTGTTCACGCTGGAGTGCCCCTCGACACCCCCGAAGTAGCTGCCGCCAAGACCGCCCACTTCGCCGCCCCCGCCATCGTGGCCGGTCCAGCTCACTACGCCGCCGCCTACGCCATCCCCGCTGTTCACGCTGGAGTGCCCCTCGACACCCCCGAAGTAGCTGCCGCCAAGACCGCCCACTTCGCCGCCCACGCCGAGGCTCTTGCTCTATAGGGCCGCAAGAAGCACAGCGTTGCCGCTTATGCCGCCCCTGCCGCCGTTGCCACTTATGCCGCTCCCGCTGCCGTCGCCGCCCCCGTCGCCGTTGCCGCTCCCAGCTTCGGCTACCCCACCGTGTCTGCCCACGCCGCTCCCGTTGCCGTCGCCGCCCCTGCCCACGTCGCCGTCGTTGAGCCCGTGAGGAGCTTCGGATACTCAACCGTCTCCGCCCACGCCGACCCCGTCGTCGTTGCCGCCCCCGCTCCCGCCGTCTCTGTTACCCACGCAGCTTCTTTCTCGTTGAGTGTGTACATATACCTATAATAAAATTTATTCTTATTTTGCAGCATTATGTATTACAAAGAAACAAAAATGTAAAAAAAAAGGTATGGAATATACATGCAATGAAATTGTTGTGCTATAATAAGAGAAAAAGGGTGTTCCTTAATTATTATCTCTACCTTCCCATTGTTGGCTTCAAAACTGCATATGCATACATACATACATACATACATACAGTACATACATACATGCATACATACATACAGTACATACATACATACATACATACATACATACGGTACGTACGTACATACATACAGTACATACATACATACATACATAGATACATACATACATAGATACATACATACATACATACATACATACATACATACTAGGTGGCATTGGCGGAGGGAGAAGCTGCACACCTGCAACAGCGCACGGGCTGGAGAGAAGATGCACGTGTGCAGGCGAAGGACCACGTAAGTGCAATATTCACATACACACACACACACACACACACACACACACCTGGCGGATGAGTGAGTTCGTTATACTGGTGACAGACTACAGTCACTAATCGCGATTATCAACCTAATCGCGATCGGGTTTGTAGTGTGTCACCATCCCGATCGCGATCAGGAGCTAAATCCTGTTTCCAGAACAAGATAATCGCGCTGAGGCACGGCCCAGTGGACGAAAGTAACATTTTAGTAATCTTTGGTTTCGAATCACCTTGAATTATATTATTTAGGAAGTCGTGATAGCTTCTGCTGTGAAATTTCGTTACTCCTTCCATTGTATTATGTGAAATAGAAACGAAAATGAGTGGCTAGAAAATGAATTTGGCTACTATTAGACGTAGTGGAGAAATTTAATGCAGATGTGAGAAAAGTAAAAAGAAATATATTAACAAATGACAGACGAATTATTCATATTTCATATACTGTATATATAGAGAGCAATAAAAGGCTGCTGAAAGATGTTTCATTTCAATAAATAATGGATTACTAACTGGAACTGGTTTCTTTTTCAGATTTTCAATTTCAGTCTCCATTACGACGCTATCGTTGAGGTTAAGGTTGATTTTAAAAATGTTTTATTACAAAATAATATAAATTTTTGGCACGATATAAATTTTATAGGTTATAAAATCTATTTTCAAAATAATATAAATAGTAATGATACAAATTGTATCAGTTTACATTGTAAAGCATATAACATTTTTAACAAATAAATTCCCATATCAAGCTGCAAGAAAAAAAAAAAAAAAAAAAAAAAAAAAAAAAAAAAAAAAAGAAAGGAAAAAGAAAACAATGAACAAACCTCAAAAGAAAGTATGAACTTTAGATGTTGTCCAGGAGGGAAACAAACATATACGTATGGTAATTCAGCTGTTGACCAGACGGGATGTAGTGAGTCACCACATTTTCGGTAGTCGCGATCGGGCATGATCGCGATAAGTGCTAATCGCGATTACTACTGTAGTCTGTCACCAGTATAACAGACTTTTTCTACGTCTCTAGTAAAGTAACATCTATAATTGAAAACATATCCTTTGAAAAAAAAGTAGGCCTAAGCAATAATAATCCCACCAGAATTGAAAATAAAATGTGATCAATAATTTTCATTAAAACAAACTTAATTTTTCTACGTCTCTAGTAAAATATTATTATTCCAATTATTGCATTTTAGCCATTAACATTTTCATTACAACCAATAACGAACATTTCACAAGCATCAATGTGAAGTACGCAACGAACTAGCACTCGATGTAAACACGACACAGTCCAAAGTCGACCGTGGACATTCTATTGTTTCTAGTTGCTAACCGCTTGGAGCGCTTTATCAAGAGCTTTGCAAAAAATCACCTCAAGCTTCGCGACTGTATATAGGCTAGTAGACTGTGGTACAAATATGGCGGCAAACAAGTAATTTTCTTGGTGTGTGGATAAGATTCGGGCTTCTACCGCTTTGTCTTGGTGTTATTGGGTGACGTTTCGACCGCTGTGTTGTGGCCATCTTCAGAGCAGTTGTTGGATAAGGAAATAGTCTGCCAGCTATTATATAGATATATTAGTCTCGATGGGGGGGTACTTGCTGTGATAGGTCGTAGGTTCTCCTTCTGGCATCTGATTGGTCCTACGTTGTCCAATCCGGCTGAGGTCTGTATGAAGCGGAGTATTCATATTAAATACTGACCGTCATAAAGTCCGAAAGAGTGACCTTGATACCGTGCCCGATGTACGGATGAAGGGGGGGGGGCGCCGCGTACATGTGGAGATGGCCACAACACAGCGGTCGAAACGTCAGCCAACAACACCAAGACAACGCGGTAGAAGCCCTAAAGCTTATCCACACACCATTTACACCAGCCGCGGAAGCCTACGCGAACAAGTAATTTTCTTACTTGGATATTTAACAACGCTGTATAAACTACTAGGTTATTTAGCGTTGATAAGATTGGTGATAGCGAGATGAGGCCGACAAATCGTCATAGATTATCTGACATTAGCCTTACGGCTGGGAAAACCTCGGAAAAAACCCAACCAGGTAATTAATCCAAGCGAGAATAGAACCCATGCCCCATCGAACTCCGGATCGGCAGGCAAGCCACTCAGCCGACTGTGCTACAGTATGTCGGTGGAACAAAAGTTATTCTGTAATTTCTGTCAGAAGATGAATTTATTATTACCGGTAATTATGTTTCTAAACACAATGTGTTTATGATATCAGTTTGAAAGAATACAAGGGCCCCCAAGGAAAAGTTTGTGGAAAGAAGTGTACTCTCGTCATTATTGTTTAATGTCGCATTAGATTAAATTCTGAATATTATGAAAAATAAAGTCACAAAAGAAACTCAGAAAATTTTGACATATGCAGATGATATATTAATATGGGAAGAAAATAAATTGAAATTACAAAAAAGCTGGAGGAATGGCAGGGAAATTATAAAAATATGATCTACATCTAAATCTTGAGAAGTGTTTAGTGATGATGATTGGAAGAGGACAGCCAGATAGTGGTTACATTAGGATCGGAAATCACATTTTAAAATAATCTGACAAAATAGATTATTTAGGAAGTAGGATTTCATGCACAGAAAATTTTTTATTTTAGTAGATTATTTTACGATGCTTTATCAACATCTTAGATTATTTAGCGTCTGAATGAGATTGCACTGGAAAAATTCAACAAGAAATCACTAATAGGATTGGACTGGGTGCTAAATTCTGTAACACAGTAAAACATATTTTGTGGAACTAGGAGGTGTCAAAAGAAATCAAAATTATGAAATATAAATGTTATTACATGCCTATAGTTACGTACGGTGCTCAGACCTGGACCACAGTCTAGTATATACAGTCGCGAAGCTCAATACGTAGTAAATATGCAAACATTAGATAGTTGCTCACCACTAGGATCGCTAATATCGCCTCATTACAGGCAATGCAAAATAGTACCGTCACAGTCTATTGTTTCTAGCACCCTCAAAACTCAAGCTTCGTGACTGTATATAGTAGACTGTGCCTGGACCATGAATAAGGACATAAGTATGAGAGGAGCGCTAAGTAATGAAAAATCATATTCGTATTATCAGTGGCCTAGAATTTGTCCGGGGCTATTTGAAATATAGTTTGTCATGCGTATACTAAAACTAAAAAGTCATTTCATTATTGCTCATAAAATTACATTACCTTCACTTGTATAAAAATTTCGCTCGCCTATTTTTCTGTTCAGCGAACATCTGGATAATCTTGTTATTGAACTCTTCAATTATTGTGGACATGTAGTCTACCAACACTACATTTAATCTGTCCTGTCCCATAGCGATTTATACAAGCTTTAACATCAATGTCATATGGCGTATGTAGAATCTTTGGGTATAGCCCGTTAAGTATTGTTGAGATTCTGTTTCTACTGTCGTGTGTTCATGTACCTAGCGGATTTGGATTTTGTTTTAATACATATTGATAGTGATAAATCATGTATGTAAATTTCCAATCCGATATTTGGTTTAGTAACTGAGGGAAACCATGAACCCGGGACCTCTTGAATGTGAGTCTCAAATGTTACCGTCTGAGCCATCTTAAGTTCTTAATTAACAAGTTCTTATTGAAATTCATAAAGCGGCTGTTCCCTGCTCGAAGTGTTTCGTGCATGGACCAGGGTGGCCAGATTGTTGTTAAGTGATGTCGCCGTATTGACGCATTACCGTAGCGCAATGTCGCCAATCCCTGAACCTTCATATTCATCGCCTCTAAAAGCGTAATAATTAATAATCAGGGAACGGATTTATATGGACTAAAAATATATGAAATATGTAAATATATATGTAGTTATTTTTACCAAAATATGGAATTAAATATGGATTTTTACCAAAATATGGAATTAAATATGGACTTAAAATTATAAAAAAATGACTATGTACGTTAAATATTGGTACATTTTAATCAAACTAAACAAAAAATATAATGGACGTACCTTATCTTCCAATGTAGTTTCAACAAAACACAATTTTTATTGTCTGTTACCATAACAATAGGTTACAAACATTTCTTTCAAGTGCTGAAAAGTGAATCTTCTTCTATTGTCTCTGAGGATAGATTTATACTGACTAAAAGAGCGTTCGACGTCACAAGAAGTAACTGGTACATAATTCAATTTCACAATGTCTGCTGGGGATAAGTCCAAGTTAATCTTCACTGTTGATTCACCACTCATCACAGCAACAACCTTTTGTAGTTCTTCATATCCAGGGTTTTTTGAAAGTACAGTGTCCACCTTAGCTCTTACTGCATCTGCAACTTTACTTCTACCACGATTCAGTTGTTCCACAGTACTATTTATAATTTCAAAACTTTCAGATAGTGAAAGGTGCCTATTTTGGAGACTTTTGAGCGTTTTTATGATGCATGAAAATGTATGCTGAATGTGAGCTAAGTCATTCTTCACACTTATGTCACAGGTAACTGTTTTCGCAGTATCAATTGAGACTGCATCTTCAGAGTCCAATGCAAGGAGAACATTGTTAATAGAGTCTATATGTTCGGCATAATATTCAACTGCTTCTAGCCATGTACCCCATCTAGTTAAAATTGGCTTTGGTGGCAATGGAATTTCAGGGTACATTTCTTTCAACACGTTAACTCTACTGGGAGCTTTGAGAAATACTTTTTTCACTGATGAAATCAACAAATCTACTTTAGGGAAATTGTCTCTGACCACTTCTGCCACACGATGAAATGCATGCGCCACACAAGTAAAATGAGTCAATTTAGGATATACAACAGATAATGCTTGTCCAGCTTTGACCATATAAGGGGCAGCATCGCTAATAAAGAATAACACATTATCGTACATAATACCCTTTGGCCACAGGATACCCATAGCTTCGTTGAACAGTTTAACTATAGTTTTGTTATTGCACTTTTCTAGAACATCACAATGTAAAAGAATTCGTTCAGAATATTGTTCACTTAACAAACCGATAACTACATTACCAACAAGTCTACCTTCTTTGTCGGGAGTCTCATCAATGGAAACCCAAATTGAACTATCTTTAATTTCATCTCTTATCTTCTGTATTGTCTCATCGTAGATGGATGGAGCATACGTCTTCCTAAGTGTTGACTCATCCGGGATTGTATGTTGAGTATATTTTTCAAGGAATTCCCTGAAGACCTTATTCTTTAGTTTGTAGAGAGGAATATCAGCAGAGATGAGAGAACGGCACAGGTCGATGTTAAACTCAGATCTTACATTCGATGTTGTTGGTTGTGTTAAAAACAATTGTCTCTGCTTGGAATTTAGTTGTTTGTTGGCCTGATGTTTACTAGTTGTAATGTGTTGTTGCACCAGGAACTTTTGTGTAGATGATACTGCACACTGACACAAATTACAAAATAATATTTTATTGTCAGTTGATAAACCATCTTCTTTAAATTCTGAAATGTAACTTGTTAGTTTTGATTTTAAATTGACTGAATGACGTACTTTTGGCATATTTACCGTCTTTATAGTATGATTTACAAAACTGAACCTATGTGTACTCTGACTGGCATTTAACTGTTGAGCTGCACAACTGAAGTCTGTTAAAAATTTTAAATTAAATTAATACAGTTTTGTAACTTACTTTCCCATTGTTGATAGGACTGCTAATTTTCAAATAACTCTGATGTTAAAGGGATTACTGAACATGTGTTTAAATCTCTATTGTTGAAATGTATTTTTAAAAGTTAATGGAATTTTGTTTTGTTTTATTGTTAAACCTAATATAATATGGACTGTTTTATATGAAATATGGAAAATATATGGAAATTAACGAAAATATGTACTAAACTCTAAAATATGGAAAAATATGGAAAATAAAAGTAGGATTTTTCAACCCTACACATTGTGAAACATAAAGATAATGCAAAATATAAATTATATTAGCTTTATAAGTAAATATGTATTTACATATAAATCCTTTCCCTGTTAATAATATATGTTTCAAATAAAAAGTCTGTAGGCTATGTCTAATTAAATTGGGAATCCCGAATACAAGTTGATTTTCGAGAAAAAATACCAACTCCTATTCCCCGAACATTCTCGCCGCTATAACTCTGCCGTATATGTAGTGAGAAGAAAACTGGTAAGTGGGGCGAATAGAGTTCCTCGAGCTGTGTCTGCAGTGCACAAGACAACCCTCTGCCCCCAGGCATATGAACGGTAGAGGCCGGCAAATTAAAAAAAATGGTAATTTTGACTTTCCAAAACAGACTTTTCTTTACACAAGGAGGACGAAGGGGCTCAGAGACCCGCCCTTTTCAATGTAGCATCTCCGCATGTTTACTAGTAATCAGCAATACTATCATGCAACTCCGTTGCACTCTTTTTCTAGATTTTTTTCCGACCACCTAAAACATTTCAGTCTCTAATCTTCGGAAATAATGGCGATATCGGGATGCGGTCTTGTATTCCCTCTTGAGTTAGTTCGGACAGGATAGCATCAAATTGGAAATCGCGAACACAGGCTGATTATCGAGAAAAATATACCAATCTCTATTCCGCCAACATTCTCGCCGCCATAAATCCACCGTATGTATTGTGAGAAGAAAGATGAAAAATGGGGCGAATAGATCTCCTCGAACTCTATCTGTAGTGCAAAGAACAATCCTCTGCCCTCAGGTATATGGACGGTAGAGGCCAGCAAATTAAAAAAAAATGGTCGACTTGAGGCTTTCCCCGCGTTTGATGTGGAATAACTCTTCTCGGGTTCTCAGCCAGGTGAGTTGGAGATTAGCTTCCAAGCTTTCGACGGCTAGCTCTGCCATCTTGGTGAGTTGGAGATTAGCTTCCAACTTTCGACGGCTAGCTCTGCCATCTTATTAGCTTCCAAGCTTTCGACGGCTAGCTCTGCCATCTTCTTCAAGATGGCAGAGCTAGCTGTCGAAAGCTTGGAAGCTAATCTCCAACTCACCTGGCTGAGAACCCGAGAAGAGTTATTCCAAAAAAATGGTCATTATGAATTTCCAAAACAGACTATTCTCTACATAAGGACAGCGAAGGGGCTCAGAGGCCCGAACATTTCACTGTAACATCCCCGCATGTTTATTTATAATTAGCAATAAAGTTGAGCAAATCCGTTGCACTATTTTTCTAGACCTTTTTCCGACTACCTAAAAGGTTTCAGTCTCTAATCGACGGAAATAAAGGCGATATGGAGGTACGGGATGCGGTGTTGTATTCCCCCTTGACTTACTCGTACTTCGGATACGATAGCATCAAATTGGGAATCCCGAACACAAGTTGATGTTCGAGAATAAAATACCAAGGCTTTAAACTTCTATTCCGCAAACATTCTCGCCCTATACCTCAGTTGTATGTGTAGTGGAAGGAAATCTGTTAAGTGTGGCGAATAGAGTTCTTCTGTATCTGTAGTGCAAAAAAAAAAAAAAAAAAAAAAAAAAAAAAAAAAAAAAAAAAAAAAAAAAAAAAACCCTCTGCCCCCAAGCATATGGACATTAAAGGCCGGGAATTAAAAAAATGGTCATTTTCATTTTCCAAAACAGACTTTTCTATACACAAGGAGAACGAAGAGGTTCAGAGACCCGCCCTTTTCAATGTATTGTAGTATCGCCTCATGTTTACTAGTAATCAGCATTAATATCAAGCAAATGCGTTGCACTTTTTTTCTAGACTTTCTCTCCGACTATCTAAAACAGTTGTCTCTAATCTGCGGAAATAATTGCGATATCGAGGAACGGGATGCGGTGTTGTATTCCCTCTTGAATTACTTCGGACACGATAGCATCAACTGGGAATCCCGAACACAGGCTGATTCTCGCCGCCATAACTCCGCCGTATATGTAGTGAGAACAAAGCTGATAAATGGGGCGAACAGAGCTCCCCAAACTCTGTCTGTAGTGCAAAGGACAACCCTCTGCTCCCAGATATATGGACAACAGAGGCCGGCAAATAAAAAAAATGGCTATTTTGACTTTCCAAAAGAGACTTTTCTATACACAAGGAGAACGAAAGGGCTCAGAGACTCGCCCTTTTCAATGTAGCATCGTCGCATGTTTACTAGTAACCAGCAACAATATCAAGCAAATCCGCTGCACTTTTTTTCTAGACTTTTTTTCCGACTACCGTACCTAAAATGTTTCAGTCTCTAATCTCCGGAATTAATGGCGATATCGAGGAACGGGATGCGTTGTTGTATACCCCCTTGACTTACTTCGGACACGATAGCATCAAATTGGAAACCCCGAACACAAACTGATTTTCGAGAAAAAAAAAAATGATGCTATCGTGTCCGAAGATCAAGGGGGAATACAATATATATTCCGCCAGCATTCTCGCCGCCATAGCTCCGCCGTATGTATAGTGAGAAGAAAGCTGAAAGGTGGAGCGAATAGATCTCCTCAAACTCTATCTGTAGTACAAAGGACAACCATCCGCCCCAAGGCGTATGGACGGTAGAGACCGGCAAATTAAAAAAAAGGGCATTTTGACTTTCCAAAACAGACTTTTCTCTATACAAGTAGAAGGAAGGGGCTCGGAGACTTGCCATTTTCACTGTAGCATCCCAGAATGGTTAATAGTAATCAACAATAATATCAAGCAAATCCGTTGCACTTTTTTTTCCAGACCTCTTTCTGACTACGTAGGTACCTAAAACGTTTCAGTCTCTAATCTCCAGAAATAAAGGCGATATCGAGGAACGGGATGCGGTTGTATCCCCCCTTTACTTACCACCGACAGAATAGCATCAAATTGGGAATCCCGAACAAAAATTGATTATGAGAAAAAAATACCAACATTTCGTCGCCAAAACTCCGCCGTATGTATAGTGAGGAGAACGATGATAAGTGTGGCCAATAGATCTCCTTGAACTCTACCTGTAGTGCAAAGGATAACCCTCTGCCCCAGGGATATAGACGGTAGAGGCCGGAAAATTAAAAAGAAAGGGTCATTTTGACTTTCGAAAACTGATATTTCTCTAAACAAGGAGAACGAAGGGACTGAGCGACCCGCCCTTTTCAATGTAGCATCGACGCATGTTTACTAGTAATCAGCAAAAATATCAAGCAAATCCGTTGCACCTATTTTCTAGACTTTATTCCGACTACCTAAAACATTTCAGTCTCTAATCTCCGGAAATAATGGCGATATCGAGGAACGGGATGCGGTGTTGTATTCCCGATTGACTTACCTCCGACAGAATAGGATCAAATTGGGAATCCCGAACACAGGCTGATTATAGAGAAAATAATACCAACGTTTTAAACCTTTATTCCGCCCATATTCTTGCCGCCACAACTCTGCCGTATGTATAGTGAGAACAAAGCTGATAAGTGGGGCGAATAGAGCTCATCGAACTCTATCCGTAGTGCAAAGGACAACCCTCCGACTATACGCATATGGACGGTAGAGGCCGGCAAATTTTCAAATAAAGGTCTTTTTGACTTACCAAAACAGACTTTTCTCTACACAAGGAGAACGAAGGGGCTTAGAGACCTGCTATTTTGACTGTAGCATCCTCGCATGTTTACTAGTAATAAGCAATAAAATCGAGCAAATCCGTTGCACTTTTTTTCTATACTTTTTTCAGAATACTTGAAAGATTTCAGTCTCTAATCTCCGGAAATAATGGCGATACGGGATACGGTGTTGTATGCTTGGCTTACTTGGGACAGGAGAGCATCAAGTTGGAAATCCAGAACACAGGCTGATTATCGAATTCTTGATTTCCGTTTGAGAGCTTTAATTAACTTCTGCGAAAATCAAAGAGGGTTTACTAATTCCCACGGTGCCCTGATAAATACATCAATTCTAGAGTCCGTTTTAGTTGCTGCAAAATCTCAGAAGAAAGACGTAACATTAGTATTTCTCGACATAAGTAAAGCTTTTGACAATGTGGATTACAAACATCTCCAGAGCACTTTACTAGGACCTGGATTGCCTTCCAAATTATCAAACCTAATACTAGAGCTGCAGAGAGATAATAAAACTCAAATAGAAACGACAACGTACAAAACCAAACAAATCACTATCAAGAGAGGAGTTATGCAGGGTTCACCGCTCTCTCCCTCCCTTTATAACATATCAACTGACCATATTCTTGAAGACCTTTCTACTCATGAATTGCAAGAAGAGCATGGATTTTCAGTTTCTCCAGGACTACCAAAGATAACATCATTAGATTTTGCAGATGACACCGTGATTGTTGCTAGAAACGAAGACTCAGCACGGGTAGTGGTTGAACTTGCCATAACTAGATTTAACGAAATTGGTCTCCACATAAACATAGATAAATGCAAATGAATTTCTGTAACCAAAGGACTTCTTAATTACAAATCACTCGACTTAATTTCTGGCCAAGCAATTCCATCAATTGTCCCGGAAGAAAACATAAAATATCTCGGTGTAAGTTACCACACTTCTACTGTATTTGATGCAGTCAGGTGTATGGAAAAGTTAAAGAACAAACTAGATATGCTTGCATCAACTCCTCTATTACAACACCATCAGAAATATTCTGTATTATGCAGCTACATCTGCCCTACTCAGATGTATCAGTTTCAGACAACACCACTGAATAAAATACCAGCCAAATTTCTTTCTGATGCCGATGTTCTCATTAAAACCACATTGAAGGAAATAGTCCAGCTTCCCACTGATACGCCAGACAACATGCTTTATGCTGACAGAAAATGCAAGGGATTGGGACTATTTAAATCTAGCTGGGAAGCTTTTTTGCAGCATATCAATGCATGTCAGAGCTTACAATGATCCCAAAATATCCATGTAAACGCTTGTCGCAACTTGTCTAATGAAATTGGGGTTTGTTTAAATAAACTTGGACTTCAAAAAATCTCTTCTGATTCACTTCAAGTGAAAAAATTGAGACAAGACCTCAGGGAGCGAGCATTTCAATCTTGGTGCTCTTTAAATCAGAAAGGGAAAGGCGTCATCCTCTATAAGGAGTTCACTCCCGCCAATAAGTGGATCCGACAACCTAATCGCCTCACTAGCAGTAAATGGAGACTAGCTCTTAAAATGACAGCTAATGTTTGTCCGCTGCGTGCTATACCAGGAAGGTCCCGAGACGGAAACCACTGTCGTCGTTGCGTCAGTGAGATTGAAATTCTTGGCCACGTTTTGGGTGCCTGTCCTTTCAGCGAGACACTGAGGAACTCTAGACATCACAGAATCAGGTCCATGATTGCCGAAGCCTTGAGAAAGAAAGGTCTCACTGTACACGAAGAAGTCCATGGCATCTCTCAAGAGGGATCCTGTCGGCGAATTGACATGCTTGCCATTCCACCAGGCTCTACATCCGCCTACATTATCGACCCGACAGTCAGGTTCGAGGCACAGGAACAACAGCCCGCTGAAGTCCACGCAGAAAAATGCAGAATTTATGAGCCCACAGTTCCATTCTATTTGGAGAAATATCACCTCACCTCCATTGAAGTAGTTGGGCTAATGGGTGGCGCTAGGGGCACAATACCTCGCCTCTTTGTCAGGTTCTGCAAGAAGTTCTAGCTGAACAACGACTTCATTCGTGATGTTTCCCTTACTGCTATCAGAGGATCACTTGCCATTTTAAAATACCACCTGTACTTTGTTCCCTAAGAAGGAAGAACTTTTGTTTGAACGTCTAATCTATTTGTTTACTATGTTTAGGCCTGTTATGTGTATGCTATTACTTGTAGGGGAAACTCGGAAAATTTGGCAATATGGGATATTTGGCAATATTCTTGTATTTCCTCTATTGCCAAATTTCCTCCAGAGTTTTAAGAAGTTCAATGACACGATCATAGAGTGCAACAACTGAATGTACTTTTATTTTTCGTTTCATTCGAATCCGCGCATTATAGTGGCACATATTGTTACTAATAGAAAGAAGTGTTGAATACTTCCTGTTGACGTGGTGGTTGTATGGACGTGTGTATACAAAGACGGAAAGAAAGTGTTGTTCATTACCTACGTTTGTTTGTGCATTGCATATCAAAAACTGAGATTCCATATTATAAGGTAAGCCATTTATATAATTAATATCTTCTGTTAATAACCCATCAGACCTTAGCTTGTTTTATGTTTTTCTTAGCAAAAAATGTCTTCTCCAGGGTAGTGTGAATTAGCCATTTTCCTTTATAGTGATATATTGCTGCTCTCTTTGAACAAGAATGTGTACTCGATGGTAAAATTTAAAAGTAGGGACGTATGAGGCATTTTTACAGTCTTGAATGCAGCACTGTGTGTGGTGTGTTGCAGATATGCCAAGAGAACGAGGACATTATTCTGAAAAATAATCCAAAGATGATTTGGGGGCTGCGGTTGGGAGTGTTTTGAAAGTTAGATGGTCGACTTATAGGGATTCTAAGAAGTACAATGTACCCTTTAACAACTTAAAGAGGTTTCTGTATGCATCCTCAGGACCCGATGACGTTGTCTTTCCCAAGAAAGGAAGACCCCTAGCTCTAACCGTCGAGGAAGAGCAAAAACTGGTGACATATGTAATCATAATGCAAGAACTTGGGTTTGGGCTATCGACAACAGAAATTAGAAGACAAGCCTTCAATATAATTAATAAGAGTGATCGGAAAAATCCATTCATTTTTTTTTCTTGCTTTTGTTTTGTGTTTATGGTATTTAGTGATTTCTTGTCCTAGTAAATTAAGTCTTATAAACCTTGTACCACTGTTTTATTTTGCAAAATTTATTTTTTTATCGTATTGCCAAATTACCTCTGTATTATTGCCAAATTATCCTGATGAAGTACACAATCTGGAAACCTGTAACTTGTTATTTATTAGTGTGTTATGTGTAAAGTAATTTAGATTTGTAGAATTTTCTTTCAGAGGTTTATTGGGATTTAATTTTTAAACACATTCCATAATAGAGGAATATTTAATTTCAGAATATGTAACTACAAACTGTGTCAAAATACAAAGTATTGCCAAATTAGACGAGTCTCCCCTACTTAATTTCCCCTTTTTTGTTCGTTCTCCACATTTCTCTTTTGTGGTCTGTTTTTGTTTTCACTCTGTGTGTTTGTTATGCTTTGTCCAATGAGGCAGTCCCGTTATTGGGAAAGCTGACAGACTGTCTTCTCTCTTACCGCAGGTAGTTTTGTGGCAATTAATATATATCGATCTTATAACTATCTTTACCTGTTCGGGTTTTGTGGCAATTCATCCGGACTCGATCGACCGGGACGGCCAAAGAAGACATTTAAGACATTGACTGAGAGAAGCAAAAGAAGAAAGAAAGATGGTTTGTGTAGGACTACAGATACGGAAGTAGATATTGACTTATGCTGCCCAGGTGAAATGAGGAACTTGACATGTTTGTTGAAGCTGGTTTTTCAAGAAGACAATATGAAATAATAGGAATTAATAAAAGTTATATCCTTGCTGCAATGTATTACAGAAGGAAAATTTGGATTGTTACTTGGATGAGGAGTCATATGATACTACTGATACTTCTGTTAAGAAGATGTTACAAAGGTTATTGGACTATACGATTACAAGATTGTTGACGCATTTTATAGGAGTTGTACAAACTTTAAGTGAAGACGAAAGTAACTCGTTGGTGTTAATTTGCAAATGGGGATGTGATGGATTATAGTAAGCTCAGTATAAACAGAAATTTCAGAATGATGCTGATTCCGATACAAATATTTCTCAGACTTCTTTTGTACCACAGATTTTTTGCAAAATAAAAATTAGATCTGGCAAAACCCAACTCCATCATCACCACGTTATTGTTGCCCTATTAGAATAAGGTTTGTCAAAGAATCTACTGACATAACAAATGAAATGAATCATCATCATCATCATCATCATCATCATCATCATCATCATCATCATCATCATCATCATCCGGCTGATCAACGTGAGTCAGATTTTAAGTAATAATAAAATTAATATTTAAGTTAAACTTATGTTCTGATTTTATGAATTATTAAATGGCTTGAAAATGTAGAAATAATATTTTTCTATATAAAAAGTATTTCACATCGTTTAAAATACAATAAATCAGTAAGACAGCACGTTTAGACTCAATTAAAGTACAAAATAATTTTGGCCGCCTAAATCTACCAATACCCCACTGTGCGTCGGTGCTCGCTACACATTATCGGCGTTGTACTCTGCATGAGTGAACGTTGTTGATTGCTAACAAGCTAAAAAAAAAAAAAGAGAATGATATTGTTATGTGAAGAAATTACAGCTATTTATTTTTAAATTTCAACGTTTATTTTAAATTTAAATTAAAAAAATCTTAAAGGTATAAGTTACAAGAAAAAAAGGCGTTGAACAAGATAAAATCGACTAACTAGGCATTTACGTCAAAAAAGGCAGAAAAGGTAAAATCACTCGTTCCGGGAAAAACCAGATACCGGTAAGTCAATTTTTTCGATTTTTTTTTAATTCGATAGTGCTCATTTTTTGCACTTTCTCCGTCGTTTGATGGTAATAAGATAAGTCAATTAATAATATACGTAATATAAGCGAATTTTACTTTAAAATAATTCATACAAGTTATAAAATCCCTGACAGAAACAGATATGTCTACTTATCTTGTAATTCCCACCTTTGACTTTTATGAGTCTTGGTAATATACAGAAAAGTCAAGTTATCTTGTTTTTACCACCTTTGACATTCATCTTACAGGCCTATATGGTAATAAACAGGTAAGTGAATTTAACTTGCTCTATCGCTTCTTTTGTATCAGGTTTTTTAAAAATGTATTTCACATAATTATCTTGCTATTATGTTAGCGATTAAGTGTTGATTAATGATTTAATACGAATTTGTTGTTTGATGATTTAATGATATTATTCAATTATAATTTTTTCGCTATAGTCCTAACAAGAATCAATTTCATTTGTCACTAATTTTGCTTATTAATAATGAAACTGCATCAACGATAACTATTCTTCACTTGCAATTCAATAATCCACTTCCTTGTGTCAGTTTGTTGATAGCATTTAGTTTAGAAACATGCCTTACAGAGCTCTGAAAATACTTCAGATTTTGGGAACCAGTAAAGAAGGGTTATAACATTTATCCAATAAAGGTATGTAGTAATTGTATTACTTATACGTACAATTATTAAAATGTTATACGAGTATCTATGTTAAAAATAAGGAGCATGTTGCTAATAAATCTCACCCATTCAGCGATTGTAGAAAGAAATGCAAGGACAAAGTCACAGATTTCGAGAGACAGTGGCTATTTATTGAAGACTGATCAATAGGAAATCGTGATAGAGTGTCACGGCCCTATGCATCTAGCCTTATTAGAAGACAAAAAGCGACATCCAATTTAAGAAATGGTGAGAATTGGGGAAAAATATAGTTTTCTTACTTATACGTATACTTTGAATGCATATGGTAAAAATTTTGAGGTGTGCAAAGGCTGCTTCTTAAAAGAATCAGGTGAAACTAATGCATTCATTGAAGTGATATTAGGTAAGAAACTAGGGAGAACATCAGGTATACCAGACACAGACAAGAGAGGGGGAAACCAGCACGAAGAAAGTAGTCAGGAGAAGATAAGATGAAGTTCGAAATCATATTTTGTCTTTTGCAATGCACAAAAGTCATTACTCCAAAGAAAGCAAGAAATGAATTTTCGCCCATATTTTTAAATATTATCGGTAATGTACAAATCGTACTGTGAAAAGTGGTTCAACCAGTAAACAGAACAATCTATTAAACAATATTTAATTCACTTATTCTTTCCATAAAAAACAAAGACTTACCATAAGTGTGACTGTTACCAGATGAGATTAAAAATTCTTCAGAATGATAAAATTGGCACTACAGGCGGGCGGGCGGGCGGGCAGACAGATAAATAAATAAATAAATAAATAAATAAATAAATAAATAGATAAATAAATAAATAAATAAGTAAATAAATAAGTAAGTAAGTAAATAAATAAATAAATAAATAAATAAATAAATAAGTAAATAAATAAGTAAGTAAATAAGCAAATAAATGAATGAATGAATGAATGAATGAATGAATGAATGAATAAATAAGTAAGTAAGTAAATAAATAAATACATATACGCGTGCTGCAGTTTAAAGAGAACTGGAACATGGCAAAATCTAAACCCATGAAGAAATACTACTTCCAAAGGAAATGGGAATATGATTATTTTGTTGTTGACGACGAAAGAATTGCTTGTTTACTGTGTCCCATCCCTATTTATTTCTACTCGTCATTTCAATATTACACCACATTTCAACAAAGCCCATATTAAGAATTATGGAATGCACAAACTTTCGGGTAAGTTCATTATTACGAACTGTATATTGATTATTTATTTATATATTGTTAAATTAAGGAATCACTCGTTGTGTTCATTTTGAATTGAAATTAATAGTGACTGTTAAGGTTCATTACTTAAATACTATAAATTTATGCTTCCGTAGGTGATGATAGGAAGAAAGTTTTCGAAAATCTAAAGCAGGTTAGGTGCAAAGAAATCTCAAAGAAACTACCGACAGGAAATCTATCATAATTGTAAACTTTGAAACGAGATAACGCATTATAAATACAATGAATTTATTACAATCCTTTTTGAAAATTACATGCCGCCACTGATGGACCTTTGCACAGGCAGAGAATGTAAACAACTATATGAGAAAGTCGATCATCCCCAATAGAAGTGGAGTGAGGCTGACGTCATAGTTCCCCTACTTACGGGTTCTGCGGGCCTGTCTTAACACAACACAGAAGATGCAGTTTAAAATAACGTTTGAATGTTCCACTACTTAAATAGAGTGCTATGGGATTGGCCACAGAATTTAAAAATATTAATTGATAGAGTAAGTACTCTAGCCAGTCTGATCCGTAGTGTATGATGTTTGAGTTTAATAGAAATAAGTACAGGAAATACGGCAAGTAACTGAATGTGAACACAATGATCAAACCCCTCAGCACACTTGCGCTTCTGCTTCTGGAGCGTCTTACTAGTCCTTGTCCGACAGTCTCTCCAGGTATGGCTCTTATACTACGAGACAAACGCCGAGCTGTTACGGTATGCATCGTTGCTATTATTAGTACAGGTAGGAGAACACCAAATATTAAATCAAATATGGATCCGTAAAAATTATTAATGTAATAGCAAATTCCAAAATAGTCCGAAGACGTGAAGACGACATGAGGGATACATAGGATAACACATACAACCCATAATGATATTACATTAACTATAGTCACTGTTCTAACCGAGCTAAACAGTCCCGTGTGATTCAGAGAAGTTGATACGTAAACGAATCTTTGCACACTAAGGGATACTAAACAGTATATGCTTAACCAAAAAGGAATAACCTGGAAAAAAGTAATAATTTTGCAAGTGTGAATTTCAAAACATGTGCGTTGATTCTCGTATATGATTTCAATAACATATTGATACATTAAGTTTACAGTTAGGTTAAGAATATCCCCGATTACTAGATTAATCAACAGAACGTTTTGACTGGTGCGCAATTCTTTGTGTCGAATAAACATTATAAGCAAAGTGCAATTTCCTACAATGCCTGAAATAAATATCAAAACGTGAATTGGCCCATAAATATAATATAAAATTGCTTTATAACTATGACGAAAGCGAAGAAATTCTAAGCCTTCCTGCATAAACAATTTCATATCATCAGATGTTATTATCGAAATCTCTGAACCGTTGAATTTGCTTAATAGATGAGACGCATTCGCAATTTTCAGGAATTTTACGGTTCTGTCATATAATTTTGTTGTTTCCGTAATATAGGCTTCCTTTATACGTTCTACGGTATACACAGAGTTATTTGAATCTACTATGGTTTCATAAAGCCTCGACAACTTTTTCCATGATAGGAATTCGTTTACAAATTTGTAAAATTCTTTATATAGCCAAAATTTGTGATATAGTTTCTGAATTTCATCTCTTAGGTCTTCAGCATTTATACTCTTACAGACATTCATGAAACTTTTAACGTGTTCATCTAAATTCAGCATAATGTCTTTGCAAAGTGACATAACTTCAAGACCTAAACTGATATTTCCTGTGGTGAAAAAGTCTTGTGATAAATCATCTAATGGTGAAGTTTTAATACTGTCAATTTTCCAGTACAAACACTCTTGGGTCTTTTTGCACTTTAGAGTTTCGTTCACTTCTCTTGTGTCGATAAACCGGGCTTCATCACACTCGCTTTCTTCAAAATTCTCTCTGTCTTCATACACTGCCAACTTGGATGCTGGTTCTTGGTGATCACAGTAGACACGAGCTAATACTATCATACTCCATAGAATTATCGTTTGCATGAGGCCCATCTGGAAGAAAATGGAGTTAATTCGACTTATAAATTTCAGAGAATAATTTATAACAGTTTATGGTGCAGTTTTCAAATTATAAACAAAAATGATACCCGAAATAATATTTAACGTTAGCTTCCATTTGATTTTTACATAAATACGAACATTGTTTTAATATTAATATGCAAATAATCTGAATATAAAAATATGCAGAACATTTCTTATTGTGTCAGGCAATAATACAATTTTACAACAGTAAGTTCGTATTATGGATGTAGAACATTGATTATTCCTCTTAAATTTAATAATTATATTTAATTACAAACTATCATACTGAACAATGTTTTCATGGATATTTTCAATTAAAACAATTACATATATATTATACAGTGTGCATATCCAAAGAGATCGCATATCAATCACTAGTCCTCCTGTAATGGAATATGGTGCTGCATGTTGGGATCATTATAGATCAGAACATATTAAGACACTGGAAAAGATTCAGAAACGGGCTCTCAAGCTTTATCGTAAAGTTCACCATTAAAATGGGAAACACTCACGGAGAGGAGAACGCGAATTCGATTATGCGCAATGTTCAAAACATAATTACAGAGATGAGCCTGCCTGGAGCGAAATAAAAAAAAAGGTTGCAGCCGCCAAATTACTCTTCAAGGAACGAATGTTAAAAAAATATTATGTTTTATTTAACGACGCTCGCAACTGCAGAGGTTATATCAGCGTCGCCGGATGTGCCGGAATTTTGTCCCGCAGGAGTTCTTTTACATGCCAGTAAATCTACTGACATGAGCCTGTCACATTTAATCACACTTAACTGCCATCGACCTGGCCCGGGATCGAACCCGCAACCTTGGGCATAGAAGGCCAGCGCTATACCAACTAGCCAACCAGGTCGACTTAAGGAACGACCACTCATACAAATTGAGGGAAAGAAGATAGAAGAGGACGGACACTGGAAAGTTTTCTTTTCTCAATCGTACTATCAGGAACTGGAATGCTTTACCTGCAGACTTACTAAAGGCTTTACCAACAACCAAAAATGTATTTAAAAATAGGCTTAAGGACTTTACTAATAGACGGTAGTATATTATATACACTATTTAAAGGGTGTAATTGATATTTTGTTATTTGAAGAAGTGTGTTGTGTCAGTGAAGAGTGAAGTGTGTTGTGTCAGTAAAGTGTGTTGTGTCAGTGAAGTGTGTTGTGTAAGTCAAGTGTGTTTCTGTCAGTGAAGCTTTATGGTTTATAGTGGTAGTGCTAAGTATTTGAACAGTGAAATGTTTTTGAAGTGTAGTGAAATCAGGATAGAATCAGTGAAATGTGTCGTAGTTCCATTTCAGTGAGTGAGTTGACAGCGAAATGAGTGTAGTGCTGAAAGGTACTTGTGCAGGTATGAACATATCATACTCATGGGTTTTAGTTCAAACTTAGGGTTAAGACACAAATTAGATTTACTTTAAATGTTATTTTAAGTGATCGTGCTTCATTTAAGTGATCGTGCTCCCTGTTATTATTATTATTATTATTATTATTATTATCATTATTAGTATTAATTATTATTATTAGTAGTAGTATTAATTATTATTATTAATATTATTATTAATTGTATATTTTATTGTGTTTATTATTAATTGTCATTATTGAGTGTAATTAGTTACCGCTGCCACCGGGTATATATCCATTTGCAGTGTGAATAAATAAATACATACATACATACATACATACATACATACATAATATGTATTATACTGGACTCACCTCACCGGCTCTGTGAAGAATGTAAAAGGAATGCATCACTGTTATTTCAAAGCTACTTTAAACCACGCTCCTATCCGCCAGCTTCCGAACTGATAACGTCTACAGTGCAAGCTTCATAAAAACATTATGCATGTAATGACCCCTGCGGTAGCTGAATGGTCAGCCCTTTAGCCTGTCAACACCTCTTATCAGTTCAACTACATCCCCACTCTCAGCTTCCCCTGCGATGTCCTCCTCCGACCAGGGCCTGCAAAGCGAGTCTCATACTGTAGATGTAGGGTATAGGGTTTTTCAAAAGTACCGGTAAGAGCTAAATTTAGTTACTCATATTTTCTTCGTTTTCTACACAATCTTAAAAATTATGGCACTGGCAGATTACACATGAAATAGGATCTTTTGCATCACCACCCACTGTCACAACTTCGTCATAGATGTTGTCTATATCCATCATTTTGTTCTTGTACAAGGAATAGCTTTTCTTCAAGCATCTCTGAGTTCGTGTTCTGAGAATATCTGTCACAGTGTTTGCGATGGGATCCTTCAACTCATCTATAAGCCGCAGGTTGCTCAGTTAGCCCCACAATCAATAATCTACTGAGTTAATATCTGGCGATCTTGCAGGACAAGTTACAAGAAAGCGTCTGCTGATAACACGACCACCAGAACAATCAGAAACAAACAAACTCGTTGTCATGGTGATGCAAAAATTCCATTCTTTGTGTAATAAGCAAATTTGTAAGATCGTATAGAAAATGAAGAAACTATGAACAGTTAAAGTTGTATTTTACTTTTGAAAACCCCAGTACATATAATCATACTTCCATATCATTATACTTAGCACTGTTCTGAAGGATTCTTTCAAAGACCTTGCTTTAAAATAAAATTGTTTATGTAGATATTTATTCGAAATGAATATTTACTAAAACGAATACTATCAAAAAATAAGAACTCAATTTATGATTTTAATGGTCATTTTGTTTTCTGATAAGTTACAGTTTTAATTAATTGTATTACCTATTTTAGATACAATTTTTCGTCATCTAACTTATCATCGATTATAGTATTATTCTACTAGACTAACGTTTTAGCTCTTCACAGAACATCATCAGATCATACGTATGCTACACATAGCAAAAATTAAGTAACTGCAAGTAACTAGTACGCCGCAGTGCAATGGAATACCGACTGCGACGTGAATAGGATTTTGCAGTGAACGAATTGCATTTTTTTTCTTTTCTAAGTTTTCTTTTCTGTTTATCTTATTTCTGTTTTTCTGATTTTCCTTAAACTAGTACGTACACAACACCCATGCCTGAGGCGGGACTCGAACCCACAACGCTTCAGGCCAAGCGACAAAAACATGCCGTGCCTCTACCGCTTGCGCCATCCAGGTGGGCCATTTGAGACCATCTAAGATAAAATAACCTAAATGCATTTTCATGTAATTTGAGCAGAACAAGACACACGTATTTTTAAGCACTAATCTGAACTGTAATTTTTAATATTTTATATATAGCCTACATATATATCATAAATTATCATATAATCTGTTTTCATATGTGTAATTTAATTTTTCTAATGTGCAACTTAAATATGACCTGGTGACGCTCTTTCAAGGGCGAAAACGTTAGTCGAGTAGAAATACTATAATCAATAATAAGTATGATGGATATTTTAACTAAAATAAATAATAAAATTGTGATGTATTCATTCTGACTGAAGTTTTTACAATTTCTTACATCAAGTAAATATAAATGAGCAAATAAAATTAAATTATTGAAACATAAAATAATACAACCAACTTGCGAATTACACAACGTGAAATTTCTATGTATCTTGGAAATATATAACACCGACTTATTTAAATACTGTTTCATGTTTTTAAACTGTTGAACATGCATAAATAAATCTATGGATATATTATAACCATAAATTTTGAAAACACACTGAGGTAAAAAATTTCTTCTATTGAATTAATATTGCACTACGTGTAGAATAAATTACATATCGTTCATGTTATCAATCATTGTTAAACTGATTTACATTTAACATAATAAGACGATGAAATATTAATAGAGGAATTACAATTACGGACATAAGGGTAAAGTGAATAGGTCTACTATGTTAAGTAAACGTACTCGCACATTCAGATTTCGACAACGGAATTATAGCAGATTTCGATTAGGTAAATTTTCTGATTTGATTCCCACAGGATGCTAGCATATTTAATGATAGCACAAGTGTTATAGAAATAATCTAAAGTGAAATATACTTTGTCTGTATAGTATTGAGAAACTTACTATATTAGTGAATCAACTAAATTGAAGTAGTTTTAAATCCGATGTCTACATCCAATTACACACATAAAACACACTACGTTGTGTAGAAATTGGCACTACGTTTCCTTCACAAATTAATTGTAACAACTAAATTTTACAGCAGCTCACACACGTTTATATTTTTTTATCTTCAAAAGTTATACGTCAGGCTAATCGATGATACAGCTATTTAATTAAGAGTAACAGGAAGCAATATGGTTTCCGTGGTTATACATCCGGTACACGACAAGAGAGCACGGGCGTGGCGTTCCTACTGTCAGGGCCGACTATGTATTAATGATATTTATAGAGTCTTATAATTAGGAATGCAGCGATGCTTTTCAAGAACTGTACATGCTGTTGAAGTAACATATATGTAACTTAAAACTTTCAGCTATCTAGGCAACATACTTCTCTTTATTCCACAAGGCATGAGAATTGTCAAAGCATTCAATTATTGCTAATGAGAGTTACAGGCAATTGCTCGCATTAATGGAAAGTAAAACCATTAACGAAAAAATTAATTAAAGAGGATTTGTTTTAGGAGCATTGTTTCTTCTGTGTTAAAAAGTGACTTAAAGTAACCACAGTAGTATAGGAGAAGAAATATCAGCAGAAAGTAGAATAGGGTAAGGAGTATGCAAGGTTGCTCTTTGTTACGTACCATATTCAACATATACTTGGAGGATTTAGTGAAGAACTGTTTTAGAACATGCGAGGGATAATAGTAGGAAGAAGAAGAATAAAGTGCATAAGATTTGCTGATATTATGTCCTTCTTGGCAGAAGAGGAAGCGATACCAAGGGATATGTTACTAGAGCTAAATGACACCTGTGAACTGTATGGGATGAAGATAAATTCAAATAAGACGAAGACGATGGTTATCGGAAGAAAACTAAAGAAAGTAAACATGCGAATTAGAAATGAGGTAGCAGAGCAAGTGGAGAGTTTAAATACTTGAGGTGTACTATAAGTAGTATCATGAGCTGCTGCCTTGAAATGAAAAGGAGAATAGCAATGACAAAGGAAGCTTTTAATAGAAAAAGAAACATCTTCTGCGGACCTCTGGAAAAAGAACTAAGGTCCACACCTGTGGAGTAACGGTCAGCGCGTCTGGCCGCGAAAACCAGGTGGCCCGGGTTCGAATCCCGGTCGGGGCAAGTTACCTGGTTGAGGTTTTTTCCGGGGTTTTCCCTCAACCCAATACGAGCAAATGCTGGGTAACTTTCGGTGCTGGACCCCGGACTCATTTCACCGGCATTATCACTTTCATTTCATTCAGACGCTAAATAACCTAGATGTTGTTACAGCGTCGTAAATAACCCAAAAAAGAACTAAGGAAGAGAATAGTGAAGTGCTTTGTGTGGAGTGTGACATTGTATGAGCAGAAACATGGACATTACGATGAAGTGAAGAGAAACGACTAGACGCATTTTAAATATGAATATGGAGAAGAATAGAGTGTTCGAAATGTATTTATTTATTTAATTATTTAGTAGATTTATTTCTACTGGCATAGTTAAGGCCATAAAATGATTCCAAAATGACACCAAATTTACAAACAGCAATCAAATTAATAAACAATGAAATGAACATCCTTCCTTTTTCAGATGGTTAGTGTTAATTAACAAATGAGAAAATAATATATGTAGACGGGGCGAGACCTGGCACGTGAACTGTGAGTTAGGGGAAGAATAAGCAATCAGAAAGAGAGTTTGTTTCATGATGGTTAATATACGAATCTACCGACACGACTAAAACCTATCTTCCCCTTCCATACCTATTAGTGATATAGCCATGGCATATGAAAAGGTCACTGAACAAGTCTTGCCTTCTCTACTATAATTCCTATTACACAATTTATGAAACAAATTTGGAGTGGAAATATTATTGGAGGAACCCAAAACATTGAATATTTATACAGCATCTAACACGAAATAGAATTGTGGTACATAACAAATATTTGGGAAAAGCTTTCGTTACTAGCGTTATGATAAATCATATGAAAATAAAAACACAATCGTAAAATTTACAAAATTCAAATAAACATAAATAACACTGAACGACCTTATCATATCTACTTTAATGAAGAAAAAGAATAAAAGTGGTTCTTCCCAGTCTGTTGTACAGCAGTGACATTTTCACTCTGAAATATAAAGAAAGGTAGACTGAAAGTGGCTCATTTTTTTTTCAGAGAAACAACACATTATGCACTTTTGGGTCAGAAAATAAATAACGAAATTTGAAAAGAACTTGAAGTAAAACAAGTTATTGACAAAATATAAAAATAAAAAATAATTTGATATCCACATAGTTTGATAACTGGAAAAAGAGAATGTCCAGAACAACAACAAACTCAAAAGTTAAGAGCGGAAAGGCAGAGTGGCCGAAACAGACTTATTAAGGGCTTATTTGTGATTCATGATTCACGCTACATTTCAGTGCAATATAAAGCCAGTTCTTTATTTGAGAATAAATTAAGGCCCAATTAAATGAAATGTTGATATTTATAACGACAATCAAACAAGCATTTAGTGATAAGAATAAAAATGAGTATATAGGCTACTGTAGTATATATACTAGACTTTTTTTTAGTAAATACTCTTGTTAGTAAGAATAAAAACATTTGAGTATACTTACTCATTTTTGATAACATACTCTAACATGGAAGCATAGTAGAATTTACTCAAGGTTCATCTTGTACAGAATATATAGGGCAAACATTGGTAATTTCGTGGCAGTGGTTATTTCGTGATACTTTTTCTTTGCTCTTTTGTGAACTAACCAATGGTGTTACGAGATCCAAATTTCCGCCAAGGGATTGCACATGTTATCCAGTTTCCAGAAACATACAGCTAAGCTTTGTGTGACTATTGTAGTTGCTTCAGTGAGCTTTTATGTTTGGAGAGAGCAAGTTTGCGTCGACTTCTCAGGCGTACAAATTTTGTGGATGTTTGTAATTACATTACAGGCTTATTACTAAAGGTAAGGATATGATATTTGGTACAAAGATTTATTGTATCTTCATGAAATTTTAGGAAATGTTTTTGGAATTTTAGATACATCTGTAGTCGCCATATAGGCTTAGCTTTACTGATAGAAATCTTAGCTGTTTGAGGCGAAATTTTGTTGAGCATTAAGTGTTACATTTTATACTATTTTAAAAATTGTATTACAATAGGAATTTTAGAAATCTGAAGACAAGATGTGACAACGAAAAATAAAACGGAGACGCAATGGGTTCAGTGTAGCTTCTGTTTGAATTGTTATCATGCTAAGTGTCAATGATAAGTGCTAGATGACTTACTTGCAAGAATTGTGACAGAAGATGGAACATAGCTCCACCATTTTGGACCGGAGACAGAGGCAGACAATGGAGTGGCATCATGCAAATTCACCAAAGAAATACAAATTCAAAAGTACACCTTCGGCAGGAAACGTTATGGCTACTGTGTTTTTCGATTCAGAAGGACTCTTGCTTGTGAACATCATGCCACACGGAACCACCATTAATTCTGACGGGTATGTTGCAAATCTCAAGAAACTTCTAGTTCGACTGAGTCGTGTTCGACGACATCGGGAGAAGCAGGATGTTCTGCTATTGCACGACAACGCACAGCCATATGTCAGTCACAAGACCACAGACCAGATCAGAAAATTCGGATAGACAACACTGAAACCTCCGCCTTACAGTCCTGAACTGGAACCGCGCGATTACCATCTCTTTGGTAAACTGAAGGATCCCTTCGCGGAACGAGGTTAGAAGATGAATCCCTTGTGCACGCTGCTAAAGAGTGGCTCAGACGTGTTGGTCCAGACTTTTACCGTGCTGGTCTACAGGCTCTCGTTCCTAGGTTACGTAAGGCAGTTGAAAGGGACGGGGATTATGTGGAAAAGTGACATTTTTTTCCTTAAGGATGCATCTACATTCTGTGAAAATAGCAAAGCTGTAGGATAAAAATATAATTTTTAAACAAACGTTATGTATTACTTTTGGAGTTACCCTAGTAACATAGGCTATAGTAAAGTCCGTAATAAAAGTGTTCACCCTTTCAGGGCAAAGAAGATCCCTTTTCAATTTCAATTTTTACTTTGATTTCATTCTTATTATGTGTTGATATGTATTTCTATGTTTTCTTGCTATGAATATTAGACGGAATTACTATGTTTGAAGTCTTGTAACAATAAATGAGAATTTAATTTCACTTTAATGAATTTTTCCACAATTATTCTACCTCTCACGAAATTATCAATGCAATATCACGAAATTATCAAGGTTATCACGAAATAACCAACCTTTCAGCTTAAGTTGTAAAAGTGGTTTTTGGCACATACTCAAGAACGTATCCAATCTTTTATGTCTCCAGATTTGTACAGCAAGTTATCGTCTTTTAGATGAAAAAATCGGAAAAAGGATATATTTACACATTTGCATTTTAAATTAGTTTTCATGAAATTATCACGAAATTACCAATGTTTACACTACTCATATTTGATAATAAAAGCTAGTACGTTGTCATTTTTATACGTTCTTTCTCATGTTATTCTGAGTATGGTTTGTAGCAGGTTCAATTCTGAGTATTTATTGATTTGTGTTCAGTTTAAAGTCAAGTCTGAAAAAATGGCAGAATTTATCAACGATGTAGTGCCTCATGGAAAAATATAGAAAAATAAGTGAATATGTGGATTAAAAAAACTAAAAAAACCATTAACCCTTCACAAAAGTGAATGTAAATTGATTAAACAAGTGTTTGTTATTTATAAAAAACATGACATACAAAATATAAATTACTATCAAATTATGAGATTATGTATTGTTATTTATAATTAACAATTACAGTTTATTTTGTAAAATATGAATTGCAAAATGCAATTACTTGTAACTTTAAATTTATAATTATATATAAATAATTGTTCCATAATAAAAATACTATTAATACACCTGGAATTCTAGAAATTGATTGTAATCTCCATCCAACATCTCGTTAATGACAGTTTCCAGTACTATTTTCTTGTTTCCTGTTTTATTGATTCATTGTTATTTATCTATGCATTATCAAAATTTACAAAATTCAAAACACAAGTCATTATAGCATGCCGATAGCATGTGGAAGTCTATAAAAATTAGCATCACAGTGCGATGTGGTCAAGAGGATAATATATAGGGTGTTTCAGGGATGATGGCAAATGGCACATGTATCAATTTGAGATAAGGAACCATGGTCCGGAAATGACTGAGTCGAAAGTTATAAGCAAAAATAGTTGTGTGGAAATGGAATTGTAATTTGGCACCACGTGTCCTCCTTCCCTTACCTTTTGGAACATTCGTGGAAAAATGGTATGGGCCGGATGTCTCCTACGTGGGTACTTGTACCGATACAATCTGTGAGCTTGTCTACTGTTCCCATTGGCTCACGCGTATTCGAAAATGAGGTCTGCTTATTCCGCTCTCGTGTACTCCTCCATTTCACTAGGACTGATCGACTGGACACTGCAACTTGTACACATACACTCCTGTCTACAGACGTGCATATCAGGACCGACCATGTCCGTTACACATTACGCTATGTTCATTGCTTTAGTGTAGTTTCCTATCCCCATCCCACAGACAGCGCACTGAATGGAATACTGTAAGTAGACAACGTAAACGACGTCAGATGAATAGAGTATGTGTAAGATGTACAGATAAATACACATAAATAAGATGTACAGAGGAATAAAATTATTTCATTTCCACAGAACTATTTTTGCTTGTAACTTTCGACTCGGTCATTTCCGGACCAGGGTTCCTTATCTCAAATTGATACATGTGCCCTTCGCCATCATCCCTGAAAGTTTGTAACACCACCTCGGAAACACCTTGTATATAACACGAGTAAGTATATACTAACTTTTAAATGATCAAGAAGGCCGTTGAGATGAGTATATATTCGCGTTAGGTAGAATGTTTTCATTCTTACGAAAATGAGTATATTCTAGTGGTTACGAGTATATAGTCACAGAAAGTGCTCATATTCATAAGTACAAACCTTGAGAAAGTACTTCAGTTTTATTTTTACTACCATTATAGTGATTAAATGAATATTTTTCCTTCAAAGGGCCACGACCCAACTCCTTTCCAATCCTAATAATCCATCACCATAATTTCTCATATATCATCCTAGCATCTCCTGCGTTGAAGTAGAAAACAGGGAAAATGCGTGGTTATGATGGTGAATCACATCAATGTGAAGAATGCAAAAAAGTCTTTTACATACTACATTTCATCCATAAATGTGTGCACTGAAGGATAAAAAACAATATATTAACTGAGTGACATACTACATTGGTGTAATCAGCCACAAAAACATTTTCCCTCTTTTCATGGCTTAGTTACGAATGTGTGAGAATCGAGCACACTAATTAGATTAGAAGAGAGCTGCTGGTGACGCCAACTGTTGCAAAACTTTGCTCAAGACTTCATTATGACACTAGCACGCTTACACTGTCCCTTGCCGATAGAACAGAGGGTACATAAATCATGTGGAATAGGTAATTCTACTAACAGAGAAAGTATTAAGTTTGGGTAATTAATGACGAGAAGGGAAAGAAAGAAGAGAGAATATTTTCAAAACAAATAAGGTATTCTGCACCGACGCAGTAACTTTTATGAGAAGATTGTCTTCGTCTTTGGTTTTGTTTATAGCCTCGGGAAGGTAAATATTTACTTTGAACTTTCCAAAATAAAATAAATTTACCGCGACATCGAAGCCAGTGGCGGCTCGTGACGTAAAAAGTGCGTGAAGCAGTGTTGGGTCGACTTCTAATTTTATAATAACAAAAATATGTATAGGGCTATGTTTATTAAATACCGGTATATTTAAAATACGTTACTTTGATGACGACGATGATGATGATGATGATAATCATAATCATAATAATAATAATAACCATCATCATAAATTAACGGTCATAATTAATAATCACACTAATTTTTTTAAGACAAGTTCAATCCTGTTCATGGCAGAAAATTTATCAGTAGCATTGTCGTGGAGAGGTTGATTTCTTCATAATTTTGTGCACAATTTGCTTCTGAATGGAAATATTTGCGAGTGAAGAGAGCCTTTGTTGTGATATGGAACTACGAAATTAGTTTTTAATGCTATTCATGGAAGAAAAACTTCTTTCCGCGTATAAACTTATTAATAAACAGCCCTAAATCCCTAAAGCACTCTGATTTTATGAACAAATATTACTCTTAATTTAAAATAGGCCTAATAACTAATCCAATAAAAACAGTAGAGAAAATAATTACAATACACACAATGAAATCTTTATGCACTCGCTCACGAAACCGCGGCAAAATTTAACTTTGTACATAGCTTACAGTAGTACCTAAACGCTAACACCATAACCAAGTTTTTCAATTCCTCTTACATTAGACTATATTTTCACATTTCTCAAGATTCGTGGTTGTTTCTTTAGTAAAACTGTAAAAAAAAAAAAAAAGAAAATACAAATATATTCATTTAGTATATCTTTTCTATGCACGAAATTAATTTTACACTTTTAAATTTCTGTAATTGTCATTGTTAGAGTTGGCTACCCTGATTAGTTCCTTTGTCGTTGATTGGCGGAACATTGTGAATTCGTCTCCTGTACTATTTCACGTCTGACCGAAGTCATGATATAATACTAACTGCTGTTGCGGGGCGAGCAGTGTAGGCTTGTTGCTATGGTAACCATGGCCGAGTGAAACTGACAGGAGAAAATTCGAGTTCACTTCACCAGCGCAGAACTTTAACGTATCGGAGTCTTGTTGCTTCGGTAACCATAGCAAGAGAAACAGAAAGTCGCAATGCAAGAAGTGGATTCACAGGCGATATGTTCGTTAGTTCTTTAGCGAGGCGCGATTTTTGAACTTACATGAACATAAATATAATAAAATCAGTCGCATTCTGATGCATAGTAAAGTAAAGTGAATTTTTCAATTTTTAAAAATTCTATGGTAAAGTTGTGCTTCACTTTGTTCACCTGAAAAGCCGCCTCTGGTCGAAGCATTTCACCTCTCCAATGTCTTCCGTATTCCTGGAATACGCATTCCAAAATTCAACTAGAAATGCTTATTCTCTCAAAAGGATCCTTTTAGTCCTCATTCTACTCTGTATATCGAAGTCCCAGATGTAGCCAGAATGGTATTCGTCAATCCCATGCTGACAGATGGCCCCTCCTATCTCTGCTCTGACGGAGCCAAGTCCCATCCACAGACGAGTAATTATTAGGTACCAGTCTGTAGATGGGACTTGGCTCCGGAGAGGGCCGGAGTCCCAAGCCCTTCCAATATCAGCATCGAAAACCCGTACTATCCCCAAGACTTCGCCCCAGCCTATTTGTAACTGTTGCATATGACAGACGAAATGAGGGGAAGATGGAGTATGTTGAGGGAATGATAGGGGGAAACGGGAGTACCCTTTACAACATCTGCTTTGTCTACTATAAATTCCACCATTCGTGCTATAACTATGCACAGTTTGAATCTTCAAAGAAAGAAAGAATACTGATAATAACAAAATAATAATGATAATAATAATATTATCATTATTATTATCAATAAAATTATTATCATTACCATAATTATTATTCTCACAATTACAACTAATTCAATTCCATACCAAATTAAAAAAAAATATATATTCAAATAATAAATATAAAATAAAAGTATGATATGAAAAACATACAGTGAAACATATATAAAAACAATTAAATTCAATTTCTTAACAAAATTGCAATATACAATCCAAATAATAAATATAAATGTAAGACATAAAACACACACACACACACACACAATGAAAACAAATAGGAAAAAACACACAATAAATGCAAAATAACATTATTCCCTAATTACCTTATTTGCGTTCGGAGTCAATACTACCCATTGCAACACTAATAAAATAATTATTCACCTTATTTCCTCAGCCCCCCTCCCACCACGGCCAGTTCCACCCTCAGCTGTCGAACTTTTGTCATAAATTTTCCCAGACTCTCAAAGAATTTAGCGTTATTTAATATGTCAATTGTTGCCGGGTGTTAATGAAGGACTCTGACAGGTATCGTTTCCTAAGAGTTTCTGTGACTTCACACTCCGACAAAGGGTGATGGGAAGTCTCGTCTCTATCGCAAAGAGGACATATTCTCGTTCCCTCTTCGTTGACGAATTTAAGCGCCCTCTAAGCTCCTAGACGAAACCAGGCTAAGCCCAGCCTGCCCTCTCTGCTTCCTTCATAGATGAAGGATGGACAGAACAGAGAAAAACTCTCTCGGCATCGGGACCCGAACCCGAGTTTTCAGCTGATGCTTTATCCAATAAGCCACACCGGATTCCAGTTCCGATGCCGGATTGAATCCCTCAGTTGAAGTTCTATCTCTCAGTTTTCCCTTTGGTGGCCTACCCAGCGAATAGGTATTACAAAGAATGGACACTGAGAGAATTTTCCTGTGTTTTGTTTCTCTGTGCGCCGGCGTTTAGTTCCACTTTCAAGCGCTAGAGGTTAGTGTAATCGAGCACACGCTAAGATAATAATTGAGTATAGAGTTGAGACACAGGATCCAAACATCGCTTACCTTACTGCATAATCCAGTAATGCTTTGCTTCAAATAAATTGAAGTTAACAGTTTTTCCTTATTTCTCAGTGACAACCTAGTTGTAATAATATTTTTTATGTTTTATATATAATAAATTATATTATAAAATAATATAAAACATTATAAAATTATGTATCATTCGTTTAATATTTGTATACAATATAATATAGGCATATAGTTTTACTTCTCATAGGAGTTTTGTTTTTCCATTTTCAGTGCTATCAAATCATTACATATTTTAATTGTTGATGGAGGTCAACATCACAACTCTCATTATAAAGGAACTCTAGAGTCTAGACATTACAGTTAATGAAGGATTTATTATTTCATCGGTCCAATTTATTTTATTTGAGTACATAATGTACCTAGATGTATTAATTGTATGTGTTATATTTCCGCTGTGTCGAATGATAGCTGGTGTGATGTCAGTGCCAACTTCTGGGAGAAAGCAGAATCTCACGCTCAAACTGGTTTGAAGGTCATTAAATCAGTCCTGCTACATTAAAGATACCGACGCGGAGCGTCCATACTGTATAATTATATCTATATACTGGCCTACCCTCATGTACTGTGTTACAGAATATGTGACAGTGGCACATAGAGGTATCAGTTCCTCAACTTGTTTCGATCATCGATTGGATCTCCAGAGCAACTTTATCAATACATTCACTTCTGTTGTTTGCCTGTCTATATCCTTCAGGCGCTTCATTAAATATAATTATTTATATTGATCTTTCAAGATTAGTTTCCTCTTAAAAAAAGACATGCATATGATTTTATCCTCCTTGAAGGTCAGTTTTTTTGACTGTGTATGAACCCGAAAATCATGGCAATCACACGACAACCGAGGACGACACCCCATGAAGTTCGGTACAGATTTTACTACAGTATATACAGAGACATTATCTTATTTTTACTTCAATTTTTATTGTACCTGAGTTTTTTAATGTACTTCACTCCCATCCCTTCTACTAATGAAGTTCAACCGTCCTCCACACAGAACCAAGACAGCATATACAGTCATAGTAGCCTTACGGTCATAGTGAACAGTACGTTCAAAAATATGTTCGCGTTTTCCAGTAACGAAAGAGCTTTCAATATCGCATCATTTTCCATTTGTCTACGTCGCATCCCGGTTTCCCCCACCTGCTTCTATGCGCCTCTCTGTATATGTTAGTGGCTGGGCTGTCTTAGCTCTTTTCTGAGAACATTAATTTATGTTAGGTATTGGACGTCTACGTAATGATTTTCTCCCTTTCTACGACGCTGCGACGTAACCACTTGGACGGACAGTAGATAGCATGTCTGAGCAATTTTTTGTTTTCGGATCGGACAGAAGTGAAGATTGAATTTACAGTACGTAAGGTCTCTTTTATAGAGTAGGTACAGAATTATTTCAACATGAGTTACTGATACGAAGTACGAACCTGGTAATTGGAATTACGTACAATAGTCTATAGTGCGATAACATGCACATTAGAACTGAAGCCTGTATCGAAATGAACTGCCACCATTTTCAAAAATGTGTTTAAATATCCATATTATGATTATTTTTCAATTTAACTTCATTCCCTATAGTGTACGCTAATGTGTTGTAGACAGTATAATATACACTGCATAATGAATACGTCCGAATAGATAGCTCAGTTCGTGAGTAGTAAAATCACTCATTCTTAATACTGTACTGTATTTTGATTAAACAAAAACCTAATGAAAATGATCAAACTCAAAATTGCGATATTTCCTAGTTTACGTAAAGGGATGAACTACTTTTCTTCCCTCCTATACCTAGTAAAGTGATTTGTTTGTATATTACGTCAGTATCATCGAACTCCAGTCATGGAAGGGGGTAGCAAAAGGTGTTTCCGGTTCTTAATCGTTGATCCAAAGGTACAGCTAGGTTAATATTAGAAATGTTAGTAAAAATAAAACGATGTCCCTGTATAATTATGCCTCAAATCGACTTAAACTTGTTTTCGCGAGGGTTTTAAAATTTAAAGTATCTACTTGAACTAGTTGCGACAAATTAACATGAAGTCAGCCATTTACGATGCAGTAGAGAAAAGAGTGGTTTGAGTACAAGAAGTTGATTTTATGATACAGTGGAAGATCTTAAGTTCGACATCCCATAGTTCGACTGCTTACGTAAGAGAATTAGACACGCCCCTATACGGGCACTAAGAAATGGGTTTGCCATTTGAATGGGAATTGGTTCTGTATCTTGTAGTGATACTTTTGTTAAAGGAAAACAGAATATTTTATTGATTAAGACATCCATATTTAATCACTGATTTTAAATTAATGAACTCTTCTTTTTCTATTTGAGAATTGTGCCGTTTGTGAGACGGAACTGTCGAAACCCATTGTGCTACTAGAAGCGCATACACAAGTCTCGGGGTGGGCAGGAAATGCAAGTACAGTACTGTATTCGTTGATGGATAACCAATAAGAATTTGTATTCATTTCACCTGCCACACCCACTACCCTTATTGGACTGAACTTTTCAATTCTGTTCAGTGAACTTAGGAGAGTCCACTGTATTTACATTTTTTGACTAACCTGAATTCATAGTTTCATTTAGAAATAGTATAACAGGAACACTTGCATTGAACGTAGTGGGGATTATGTTGAAAAATGGTGAAGTGTCTGTAGTCTTATTGTACAGATTCAATTAATAAAACAATTATTAAGGTTACTTTTTGACTCTCCTCGTAAGTTGTAGATACTAAGGCAATATTTTCTCTGTAGCTATACTAGCCAGCAAACAAGCAATTTGCGTTACCAGGAAGCAGCAGCTAGTGAAGTGTTTCCCATCGGAATGGCATCCATTAGACTACAATTCTCTCGTTTGTGCTACCCCCTTAATTGTTTCTTATGGCAGCGCTGCTTTCCGCCTCGGTTTTGGGATGTAAATTAAGTGGAGTGTTACAAGATGGGCAACATGCTCAACTGCGGTCTATGTAGGTCTCAGGGGCGTGATGCATGAAGGGAAATCTGTCCCTCCCCCCGTTCGCACAAAGTCATTCAGGAAAAGAAGGTTAATTGATGTTACTCGAATTCTAATTTCGAGTTCGATTTTGCATTAAATCGTTTACCTAGATTCACATCCATTTTCAGTGAGGCCATATAGTCTGTAAACACTGTATACTGAACGTTGTTAAACAACACAGAAAGTAATTGTAAATCTAGACTCACCCTCACTAGATCGCTGACTTTCCAAGCCGGAGATCTGGGTTAAACTCCGACGAGTTCAGTTAGAAATAGTACTGGACAAAGATGTACTAGAATAGGTATGTTCGACGAATTATCCGTTTACCATCATTACACCAATTTCCCATAAGTGTCTCATCAAGTTATCATTATATCTCCACCAGATTTGGAAGTGAAAGATAGGGGGTTTAAATCTGGACAGCCACTTGAGCTGAAAATAACTTGAGAGGAAATACTGAAATTTGAATTTTTTTCTAATTGATACACAATTTTCATTTGTTGTATAACCAAAGCCACCGTTTCTGATATGTGAAATAAGAAATGGAAACGTTGAGAGCGAGTATTTTATTTTTCCAGAGACTGTGGGCATGAAAGCTGACAACTACTGTGATTGGCAGATTGTTGACGTCACATCTGTTTAGGAGGTGGTATCACTCTCAGCCGAAGTAACCACATGCCACTGACTGGACAGTGTACTCAAGAACACACCTCAGAAACGCAAAATGCAAATGTCCTTGCCTTTGACGCAGTCAGTGTTGGGTGGTACCGTTCTCAGCTGCACTGCCAACAAGTACTCACTGACTGGCCGAACTCAAGGACATGCGCCAAAAACGCTGGCACCGGCTGTATCTAGAAATATAATTGTTGCAATAACTTAAATTCGAGATTAATAAGAAACATTTTGGAGCTCAAATTTTGAAAAGAAAATACAAGGATACAGTAGTTCACTAAAATGTATATATCTCAGCCAATTTTAAAGATAAATGAAATTTTATGTGGCATTTTTAATATTGATTTTCAAAATTTTAAGATAAACAATAAAATTGTAGAATAGACATAAAAAAGGTTGTAAGTGCCAAAAATGCAAACCATAAAAAATATGTTGTCAAAATGAAGTTCTCTGAGGATTTAAAATCAATAATAGATTATTCACAACTACATAAAGTGGTAAAGTTTCCTAATAATGTGGTCAGCCACTGCAATCTGCTCAATAAATAAGCGGAAACTCTACCTCTTGTGAACTACTTAAGCGTATTCCATGTCTTCACAAATAATATCTAGAGGGTGATTAACGAAAAATCAACAAAATGACTAAGAATGGCATAGAGACTTTTGTGAATATTTAGGGGCAGGGAACCTATATGTTTTTTTTAGTTGATTCGCTGCATCAACTGCTAGGTTATTTAGTGTGTATGGAATTGGTGATAGTGAGATGGTGTTTGGTGAGATAAGGGCGAGGATTCGCCTTACGGTTGGGGGAAAAAAAAACTCAACCAGGTAACCACCCCAAGCAGGAAACGATACACTGTTATGATATTGTGGAGAAATAAATGAAGTGAGTGAAAATTTATCATTTATCGTAAATCGCAAGGTTTTAATTAATGCCAGTATTCTGAAGTTCATAGAAATTTGTAAATATTTCTATCTTCAACTTCGGTGCGGAGGTGGTAGCGCCGTTACACTGAATAACAGGCCCTTCGAGAATTCTTGGCATGTCGCGAATTACATCAAAAGTGGTTAGCAGATTCTTCTCGCTTTTCGTAGGGATCTCGTTCGCATTGTTTTAACACGTCGTTACAGAAAATATTTTGAAAAACGTCACATCTGGCTGATGTATCGACTGGTCGATAGAACTATCTCCACCAATCCTGCAACCAGGATACGTTATGGGTAGATAATCTCTTATCTGGAATCAATAATGCGCTAAAGACCTATAGAGCAGGAACCATACTTTTTGACACTCTCCCAGTGGAACATACTGAAACAATGTCGGTAAAATATACTCTGATGAAAAGTCCTACAATATTGTAGAGATAATAGATACGGCACTTCTAGATATAATGATCCGTTTTTCTGTCGGCTGTGTGCTTAAATCCGACAGGCTCATGTCAGTAGATTTACTGGCATGTAAAAGAGCTTCTGTGGGACAAAATTCCGGCACACCGGCGAGGCTGATATAACCTCGGCAGTTGCGACGTCGTTAAATAAACCATAATTAATTAATAATCCGTTTGCTACAGTTCATGAAGAACCAAGTTCTCCAGTCGGATGTTGGTCTCACATCCACATGCTTCACCAAATATGAATGATCATCCAACCAAGATGGAGGTATCGTGTGGTCAGCACGATGATCCCCCAGTCGTTATAATTGGTTTTTCGAAACCGGATTTTGGTATCTATTGTATGTAGCTCTCCAAATCCGTAACGTTGCTGGTGGGCACCGATGCCATACACTCACTGAAATGTCATCAGAAAATTCCTTCCCCATGAGGAATCGAACCAGCGAGCATTCCGTAACGCGTGTCTAGGCATGATGCCTTAGGCTTAGACCATGTCGCTATGGCGCGGGACGTAGGCCTATTATCAGTTGTTTATTAACATTCTCGTCCAAAAATATATTCGAAACTGTTTTTGATTTAGAATACAGTAAAATCTGGGCTACCCTCCTCCCAAATTTGTCTGTTTCGAACATTAAGTATACCATCTGGTGTATAGCATGCTTCATCCGCCCACAATATAATAGAAATGTGTGAAAAAAATACTGAATAAATAGTTCAATCTCATCAGTTAAAAATTTAAATATAATATTAATCTATAGATATAGCTAGTTTTCAATCAGAACTCTAAAAATATACCTTATATTCATGGCATAGGGTGTTGGTTCCAGAGTTTGTGGATGAAGACTTAATAGCCAACTCATCAGATGCTGCAGCTCTTATTGTCCTGAACTATGTGAGTTTTAACAGAAAGTCCCAGACTCTTATAACAGTGAATATATGACGGAAGAGATGCTGTAATATGGTCCATAAAATAAGTATAAATAGCACAGGACAGGATTTTCACTACAAACTCTGCATTCTCCAATCTTCCCTATTTTCTGTCTTCTTCTTAGCTTCAGCGTTACGATCCACATCATATGAAATCTTCTTCTGGCCCGAACTATTCTCCCGTTCGCCATTCATTTCAGTGTATTCTTCAGTAGGCAGTTTATTCATATCCAGTACCCAACCAATTCCCTTTCTCTTCTTGTTCAGTTTCAGCATTATTCTTTCCTTACTCACTCCTAGCACAGATTCATTTCTAATTCTGTCTGCCAGTTTCACACGCTATATTCTTCTCCACATCTAGGCCTATAGGTATTTAAAATGTTTATAGTCGTTTCTCTTCTCTTCGTTGTAATGTCCACGTTTCTGTCCCATACAATGCCACACTCCACACAAAACACTTCACTAGTCTCTTCCTTAGTACTTTTTCAAGAAATTCACAGATGCTCTTTTTATATTAAAACTTCCTTTACCATTGCTATCCTCCTTTTGATTTCCTGGCAGCAGATCATGTTACTATTTATAACATAAACCAAAGTATTTGAAGCTGTCCACTTGTTCTGTTGCCTCATTTAGAATTCGCATGTTTACCTTCTTTAGATTTCTTCCTATAACCATAGCCTTCGTCTTGTTAACATTTACCTTCATCTTATACTGCTCACAGCTGTCATTTAGCTCCAGTAGCATATCCCTTAGTACAGTCTCCTTTTCTGCTAACTATATCATATCATCAGTAAATCTTGTGCACTTTATTCTTCTTCCTCCTACCACCCTTCTATGTTCTGAAAACAGTTCTTCATTAAATCCTCCAAGTAGATATTGAACAGAGTAGGTGATAAAGGACATTGTTATCGTACCCCTCACCCTATTCCATTTCACTGTGACATTTGAAGGGCTCAGAGCCAAAGGCGACCAACCCAAATTTTATATTGTTCATTATTAAGAATTTTTTCAAAATTATATATTGTTGTTATAGAGTAATAATATTTTTTGTATTTATTCAATGTAGACCAATTAAAATAAACTGTGAAAACAATCATTTTTGTCAGGATCCTCTTAACTTCAACTCTTATTTACTCATTTTGTAATTGTGGGTTAGTCGCCTTTGGCTCTGAGCCCTTCATTTCTTCTTCTATCCTGACGTTGACTCCTATACATATATACACTGTGAGCAAGCAAAGTGTAAGTCTTCCATCTTCGTGCATGCTAAGCGATAAATGTTTCACTAGTCTGACTGTAATGAAATGGCATACCTATATCGATTTCCCCTAGCTTTTATGCTTTTACTATGGATTCCATGAACTTATTTTATAGAGAGGGCGTACTGTACGCAACAACTAATTAAATAGGAAGAAGTCCTACTTTCCCTCTAAAAATTGATTTAACGTCGCAGCTACACATGTATACATTTTTCTGTATTTGTGAGATCCACATTACACGGATGTAATTGTTGACATGAAATATACTGTACAACATTTTTCTCTACAACACCAAAACACAGCATCAGCAGATATTGGTCCTTTTTTCTATTACGAAGGAGAGACTTGAAGGCTAATACTGCAGTCTCTAATGGGCTTATTGTGCATTACCTCTCCTATCGTAGGAATGATATTTGAAATCCAAATGGTCGCGCTCTCGTAGATATCATGACTCACATATGACGTGTCGTTTGTCGATTCAGCCGGCACGTGTTCACGATTTCGATGGCCTTACTTCAGTACCTAACTCCCCAAGAGTATTTTGGCCTCCTCACGCTGATGCCATACGTAAGCCACTCACAATACCGCATCATGTCTGTTTTGGGTAATGCTGTTGTAATGTTGATAGGGCCTATGGTTCGTCCCAGGAATCTGTGGAGTAGAAAGACGAAACAAGACCTCTGCGCAAGTGGTATGTGGGAGGGCTAGGGCCAATGACTGCTCTGGGGGAAGGTGTTGGTTGAACTAAGCGAGCAATCGCTTGGAGGAGGGGATACTTTCTATCTGAACTCTACTCTACTTTCTACCACGAGCATCTTACCCCTTAGCGGACTCGAGCTGATGCTGCCCGCAATACACTCCGGCACAGATAGACTGCCCCCATATGCGAGAAGTTACTCCACAGATTCCTGAGACGGACCATAGTGAGCAGTGAAATGGAGAGTGACGCTTGAATGATGGAGGGAAACGGGAGGGCCTCGAGAAGAATTCCAAGAAATCTTGGTTTCTGTACCACAAATATTACTTCGCTCTCACCGGGGTTTGAACTCGGGCCCGCAGTCACCGTAACCCAGTGCTCCGTCAATTGAGTTAGACCTCCCAAAGGCGAAGTAGATCTGTATACATTTTCATCACCTCAAGATACTTATATGTTCCTTAGTCATTGGCCTATGAAAATTTATCACTATTTTCTGAATGACTCTGTATATTAATTTTAAACAACATATGGCAGTACCGTTCATTGCGTGCTTCTTTGTTTATTCTACCTGGCTTCACCAAGCCTCAGTAGTTCTTTACGAGGAAAAGATGTCAGAGGTTGTGCTAATGTTTACCTTAATAACGTATCGGGCTCATATACACTTTTATGGCAGAGCCACTAGGGAAAGCGTTATATGTACATGAAATATTATCCCTGTTACATGCATTCCTTTAAAACATTGAAGGCTGTTATTTATATAGTTACATGCTCAAGCTGATATTGTGTTACACATAAATTCCACACTTCAGATAATTAAGAAATACGGAATGCAATTTGTTCGTGTTAGGAGCGGAATCTCAAAATCATCAATGTTCATCTCACGGCAGGATAGAGTGTCTTCCTCGAGAAGGTGGTAGTTCAATGAAATTAATTTCCGCTCCAGAAAATCTGAAATCACATCAGCTCCACCACTTATTCATTCCGAAATAAAGGAATTTACACGTAGAATTAAATATATACCGTCTGTAAAAATAAAAAAATAAAAACTTCATCATTTTCGAATGTTCATCGTACATTTGACATGTGAGACTAGAATTTATGTAGGTTCAAGTAGAGCTATTAATACAAGACTAATGATGTAATTTTTCTATCAAAGCATATACAATAACTTGAAAAATTAAGTAATGTGCTACTTTAGATATATTTGAAAGATTTAGAGTTAAATCTATTTATTTTTTTTTTGGTACACCTCATTCTCATTCATCCCATACTTCGGGGTGCAGAATTGGACAGTGTGGAGTCGACGTGCTCAAGGGTCGTCTCTAATCCGCCCCTAGCAACTAGGGTCTACTACTGCTACTGATGCCGCAACCGCCACCGCTACCGTTGTCGCTGCTACTGCCACAGAGCAATGAAGTAAGGCCGGGTCAGCTTACTTAATACCTTAAGGATGAAACCTAACCATTTTTCCCCCATTACTACATAAGCTAATGGATTACGGTGATTTTCTAGTTTGCAGGTTGAATTTTCTTTTGCCAACTCGTTTCGAATTTGATACTGAGAAATAGTTAACTGGCATTGATTTTATAACTGTTATGTTGGCAGTAGTGACACAAGTTGTCAGTAGTTTAAATTCTGAAAATTTAAATTGTTCTAGATTTGTGAGCCCATTACTGAAATTTGAACATACTAATAATTAATTAATATCAGTAGTAATATTAATACATAATAGTTATTGTATGTGTTGCTTTGTGTTGTGGTTACAATTTCAAGATTAGAGTCAGGTAGGCTAAGTGTAAATAAATATAACAGATTTCGTGTGATATATGCCCTTGAGTAACCGATAGAAATACCATTTCTCTTTCGTGTTTAGACTTTTATTACAATAATGGAGTAAATATTCTAAAGCATACATTTCAAAGTGGCATTCGTTTTCGGAATTCATACTAATCATTTCACGTGATCAAACAAAATACATTTTTAGGTTAGGTCTTGTGATTCGTAATCTCTTTAATCAAAGCAATGAATTTCATGTTGTCAGACAAAATACATTTTAAGGGTAGATCATATATTAATCTACTAATTACTAACATAATATGCGAGAGGTTCAGAAGAAAAATATACTCTTTCACAAATTATTCAACCTTTTAGAAAACACCTCCCCAAAATAAAGATGAGATGTGGTAAATAAGCAAGACATCGTTATTGTTAATATTATATTATTATTATTATTATTATTATTATTATTATTATTAAGTACATGGCATTGTGTGATTTTGTCCTCTTTTGATGATATCTAGTATTGGTTGGCAACACTGAAGAGACGGCCAAATTAGTCTTTTAGGAATTACACTTACGTGATCCTCAGTATATTGTGGTACACACAAATGCTTAATGTGTCACCTATAAAAGTTTGGTTGAAATCATATTGAAATTAACTAAGATTTAGCAACTTTTTTTATGACCCCTTTTTCCCATAAAATTCATAGAGTTTACTGAAACTTCAACACTTGCTGCCAATAAACTTACTAGGAAATTGCTGTATGTCCAAATAATTTTTGTGTACAAGGAAATATATTGAGAAAATTATCATATAGTTTGTATTGCTAAAATAAATTAAAATATGTTTTAAAATAACGATGAATGTATTTTCCAAAATTGTGTTAAATTTTACCAATAACAAGGGACTATTAAGCTAAATTATTAGGTAAATAATTAAAAATAAGTCTATAGACACGGAAATAGAAACGCAACTACGTGAATGAAAACAAATCATATAGCGGAACTATTACTTTTTCGCAGCACGTTATTAAGTTTTCAAAGAAATTACTTTACCAATGGTGGTATTTTTATAAGTAGAGACACGTGAATCTATTGACATCAGAATTAAAAATATAGTGAAAAGACTGTAGGCATTTAATAGGGAATCATATTTATATAAACACTACTGTCTCTAAGCGTTTTGAGAGAAGACATTGTATGCACGTGCCAACTAGTGGTGTATATGTGAACTGGGTATTCACGATGTTTGTCAATACTCACAGCTGCGTTGTTTTCTTGAACTACAAACACAATACCTTGGAACAGTCGGTTATGCAGTAACCTAGAAATACCGGCAAGTCTATTTTCAAAACATACCAGAAGTCTTTTGAAGCGTAGCAGTGAATGATAACCCTAAAAATGGAATCAATTAATTATTTCAAGACTGACCGTCAGTCCGCGGATGCTTGTCAGTTGTCGGTGCGGTATCCTGTGTTGTCTTAAGTGAAGATCTGGAATCATGCTGACCTCACTTCACGGCAGTACTACCGAATGTTTGTCTAATGCCAGGCTAACAGAAAATCCAAATATTCTCTTATACTAAACTTCATTGTAGGTGGACCTATACAGGGTGTAAGGGGTATATGTGCCGTCCTTTTCACAGTCGTCGGGGACGATCTACAGGATCAAAAATTGTCCATACAACATAGGGTCAAAACTTTATAGTTTTCTCAGAAAAAATATTGTTTTCCTTATATTATTTGCGTTATACTGCTTGTATCGTGAGTAAAATTACGAAAACAATTAGGCCTACATCAGTAGGTAGGTATATCTAGGAAAGAGTTAATATTGTGTGTTCTATTACGTTTTCGTGAAATTAAATAATAATGCATGCTTAAATTTGTTAATATTCTGGCGTAAGAGACGTGCCAAAGTGTTTGGCAGGATTCATGCTGCTGACAGCAGTCTGCACAGACGTACAGAGCAGCTGATTTCAAGCTCCCTGTCCATAGGTCTCCTGCCGACCGGATAGCAGTTCAGTACAGGCAGGCCTATTCCATAAACAACTTCCAATGTCATTCACAATTCAGAAATATCATGTGTGTTATTAATTTATGGAGAAAGTCTTCGTAATTCAAGTGCGACAAGAAGGATTTACCGTCAACGTTTTTCGCAATGAAGGTTACCTAATCGGCGAACTTTTGTAGCAATTTCTCAACGATTATTAGAAACTGGGTGTCTCTTACCCCGTTTCGAAAATGACACAATGAGAAATTTCTTTAAAAATAATATTGGTTTACGGAAGTGAGAGAGATTAAAATTTTGCTTTAGAGAAAATGTTCGTGTGATTTTGTGCAGTAAACCATTATTGTTTTATTTTTAGTCGTACAATAGAAAATGGAGCAATATTGTTAAATAAAATGTAAATTTAACATTATGTTCTATTAATGATATTGAAAATTTACATTTGCTGCTCGTTTTATGTAAACAACAGTTGCCCTATCCGCCCCTGCATTAGAACAGAGCATCTCTTTTGTACCGGTATGTCTGTACCCGCCTGAGCTGTGCTGTGTACTTGTAAACCCCCGCCTCCCCATCCAGCAACGTCGCAAAACTTCTAATGTTGTAAACTTTAACAATTAGTTAAATATTACAATTATAGAAATAATGTGAGGACATTTTCTTCCTTAGGACATGAATAATCATCAGTTAAAATAATAGCACTTAGGCTATAACGCTCACACCCTATATAAGTCACAGGCACCGACTTTTAATTTTTTCAATTGGGTGCTCACACTTTTACATCATACACATAAATTCTTGCCGCCTGTATTTGCTTTAGCTTATTGGTACTACTCAGGTCGGCTTTAAGCCGAATGGGCCGACTTATTCCAATCGGGACTTACGCCTAAGGGGGCCCTGCACCATAAATATACATACGTCATAAATGAATTGAATAGGGTATAAGTATAGACCTAACAGATGTGTCAATCCTGCTGGAACGCTGAGGTGCCATTCGTTTCCACCGATTTTGTAAATTCATCTTTTATTGGAAAGTATATATTTAAATATTTCATTCTTCTATTAACGATTTCTTTGCCAATATTTCAACTTCAGTTAACTATTCCGCATCGTATGTAATGTAAGAGGAACTGTTTTTTTATGTTTAGAAAGACGTAAGTACCGGTACTTTCTTGCCCAATAAAATGTGATATGCAAGAATTTCTTATGAGAACTTCATAAAATAAAAAGTCTTAAAATTAATGCTAATTTATTACTACAAAGAGAATTTGAATATTAATTTAGAATTTGGAAAGTACCTACACAATACTTAATTCATAAAGACAATTACATTAAATCCGTAGCACGACAGCCCAAGAAGGGGCAAGGTTGACCAGCCGGCTGCTAGCCATAAGTTTACATGCCTCAGCAGAGGTGAACGATTATACAAGCAGAACACAGGTATCATGAGGTTAGCATGATGATCTCCTAGCCGTTATGGCTGGTTTTCGTGACCAGATTTCTCTACCTATCGCAGCTGCTCAATTTCATCACGATGCTGGGTGGGCGCCGGTCCTGTACACTGGCCGAAATTTCATGGGGAAATTCTTTCCCACGAGGACTCGAACCAGCTTGCATTCTATAACGCGAGACTTTATATATGCATATTTATGAAACATTTACTGTTATTCAAGTTTGTACTAATTTTACTAACACGCAATCGATAGAAGGCTATATAAGGTCCTTAGTATGGATGTCAATTAAAACGTAACTGTACAGTTTTCAGTTCCTGTTCACAGTGTGGGATTGTTAATTAAATGTTTCAAGTTAAAATATTATTTTCTTTATTTTTTTTAAATACTTTATTTTTTCAAAATCTGTTTCGTGAAAATGCAGGCTAATTTTATGTTCGCCCTAAAAGACTCAATCCATGAAGTTGGTGATGTTAATGCCGACAAATGTCATGAAATGACTATTTACGCAGCTCTTTTATAAATGAAATGAAGATGGTGGAATACCTAAATCAACAATAATGCCAGATTAACTCAAATTATATTGATATACAAAGTCTTTGTGATTTCAAATTAAATATATATTCATATTTTCACACAAGAATCTAAAAGAAATCGATTATTCGGCTCGCGAGAATAAAAATTTAAGAATAAAAAATGTTTAAATATGTGATTTCACATGCCTCGAATCCTAGATACATGTCAGAGAGAATTCTGTGAACGAGTCGTGAATGGGGGCTTTGAGACACACTTTACTGAAAGATTCACCCACGTCGAGTGTTTGTTGTATTCAGGACGCGAGCAGCCTGGAGCGATGCAACCCGCTACATAGCCTCAGGAACTCCTCTGTATGCACAACACTACATACAATTATGTAGAAGGACAAAAAGGGATCATGGGGCATGTGTAACGTTACGCTGTTTTGTTGCTTTTGCAAGTAGTTGATCTTTGCGTAAAGAAACTGCACAAGACCTTAATAATATATGAGCTGAGAAAAGCAGAGACAAAAAGAAAGCTGTAGCTCCCGTAACTAAGATTAAAACAACGAGAAATAAGGTGCACTGAAGGAAAGGAGGATAGGGCAAAACAGAAAAGAACTCAAAGATAAATAACGTGAGGAATAATGTGAGTTATAATGTATAAAATTAAGGACCTTGGAGGGTATAAGATGGGAAAACGAATACTACAAAGAAATTAGGAGGATATGAAACGGTATAATGCTAACGATTAGACGAAAGAAAGAATGAAAGAAAGAAAGAATGAAGTGTCAACTTAAAGAAAGATGAAAACTTAAGAAAGTTACATCAGGGGGGGGGGACAAATTGAAATCAAGAAAATGCAGTTAGTGATGATCGCACATTACTTTTCATTATACATTTGATGCATTAAAAAAATTAAGTTTTTTTTTCACGATGATATTCTTGTTAGCAGTTCTTTTTCTTTAATTGCAATTCAAAAGGCATACTAATTAAATCATAACTGCACAGCAGAGTACTGCAGGATAGCCCACAGCTCAGCAATGCCCGACCGCACGCGTTGGCAGCCTAACCCATCCAAGACCAACATTGCCTGACGCGGCCGCTTCCTAGCCCATCGCAATGGCACCAGTTGGCTGCATTCTATTGTTTTTCTACTTGCGCGCATTGGTTATGCTTTCGCTCGGGGTGTGGCCAGTGGATCAGGGAGCAACTAAATGTACCTACCTTTGCATTGTATTTCCTGTAGCTTTGACCGATTCACGTCTATTGTTAATATCCATTGGAAACACTCATAGTGGTATAGTAGTCAGACCTTCAACCTGACATGCAGGCTGTCCGGGTTCGGGTCCCTTTCAAGCCTCTGATTTGTCATTCAAAAAATACACATGTGGCAGATGAGGTTCAGTTGGGTATTTCTCGGGCTTCTTCTGTTTCCCCAAATCGTGTATCTACATTCCGTCAATATTTCTCCATTCCGTCACCATTCCATAACACCCCGAACACCGGCTGGAAATGCTTGGAGGGGGCTGGCCTAGAGACGAATGAGGTTGTCGGTTGTCTGTTCAAAATCTGAGTGCCCAGCGAACCTTAGTGTAGTCAGCCGGTATGGGTTTGGGAATGCGCCTAGCTTGAGGGTTAATGCAATAGATCTTGAAAGGTTGCAGTGCTGGGTCATAGTGCCCCCTACCGAAAGTTCCAATATTCATCGGAAATGTGAAATGTGGCAGCGGGAGTTAAATCAAATTCGGACACTACTTGAGCTCTCCAATAACGATCTGACAAATAACTTTTATTTCCAGAAATTGTAAATAATTAAATCGACATTTTGCGCCGTGTGTCGGGACTCTGTGTTTGACACTCACTTTTTCATACATAGCTCAAGTATTTTTAACGTCTGTGTGAGAACCAGGAATCCTTCGTCGACATCCTATTTTTCATTTTTTATTTTCTCTTTTATTGATTATTTGGCGGTTGATCTTTTGTGATTTTCTTTCTTTTCTATGTATTTCCCCCTTTCTTCTTGTAGATGGCTCTGGTTTTTGGTTCCTACTTTCACCGTTAGCTTCTCTTATTATTCATTTTATATACCGGAAGACTAGTGTACTCCTGCGTTTGAGGGCTTATCGCTGATTCGCTATTTCAAAATTCTTAACCGTCTTCACGTTTTCCTGGGTCACGGTCAGCTGTTTCGTCCGAGAGAGGAGTCGTGATTCTACCAGTCTGGAAGCAACTTCGATGCTCGGCTGAGAGCTGAAACCGTATGTTGGCCATGCGTGTTTCGTATTTATCCTTGCTGAGAGGGCAGACGGGCTGCTGTTTGTGAAGAGAGAGAGAGAGAGAGAGAGAGAGAGCGTATACTGTAGCCAGTGTGGAAATTGTGTTATGTTTCGGCCTGTGTTGTAGCAGGCGAATCAGGTTTGATACTGGTCCGGTTAATTTGGTTTGGGGATCACTCTCGCTCACTGTTTTATGTGTATTTTTTATGGTTAGCCATTGTTGTGACCCTGCTGGTTCTACAGTATATGCTTATGCTTGACATTTGATTTGTCACGATGGACACGTTTTTGTAAGTGTTACATCTTGCGAGTTATAGTAAATTGTTTCCAGTGTTTTCTACTAACTCAGTATCGACAGTGGACTTGTTATCTAAGATCATTTTGTGGAGGTTATTCTCCTTACTTTGTTTTATTCAGATAATACCTAGCTTTGCTGGCTAACCTCATATGATATGTAAAGTGGGTCACTTGATGTATAGTGAACGAATGAGTGATTTTGTTCCTCTTTTCTCACTCTCTCTTGCTCCGATCTTTGAGGAAGTTGTTTTTTTTTCAGATCTACATTCATGTGTCAGTTTAATTTCGACCCCTGTGTGGGCCTGATATTTATAATGGTAGTTGAAGCTCTCGTTTTATCCCATGGTGGGGATGTTTTATTGTAATATATGTGTGCATGTGTCCATTTAAGTCTTCTGGTCATATTGTTTTTTTTTTGTTGTGATTTCTTTTCTTTTATGATTTAAATCATTTAATTTATGTTTGTATTAACAAATTGTTATTTTTAGGTGAAGGTTACCTTTTATTTATTCGTCTATTATCCAACAAAGTTTTTCCGACTATTATCCATAGTTTAGGGACTTTTATTTTTTGGAAATGGGACTCCAATACGTTACAAACTGTCCCAAGTGACCTCAAATCCCATGCACACATGGGCACACATTTCTAGGTTATCAACTCCAGTACACATTTCTCATAATCACTACGAGTTTTGTGATTTGCAACACATGGCTGATGGGAAATATATGAGCTACCAGCTAAACGCATTGCATGAGCATACAGTTCCCGGTATACCGGACAACATACAAAATTAACTATTTTTCTCTGCTGTCCAACACAGATTTAAAAACTGTCCCAATGGTAATTTTTAAATTTCCATCCGACTCTGTTGTTTTAAAGTCTCTAGCAGCGATTTAACCCTTCACTACTTTTTCTCAAGAGAGACTGTATTTTAGCATGTAGACTTTCACGGCCGGTGTCTGTGATGAAGGTTTTTCGGGCTGAGAAGCCGTGGTCTACCAGTCTACCAGTATACTACGGCATCTCAGCCCGAAAAATCTTCATCACAGAGACTGTATTTTTTTTTGCGATGCACCATTATTTGGACTCATCTTCAAAAACAGAAATCAAAAACTAAAACAAAGCATTTGAAACAGTAGCTGATCGTTGATCGAACCTCACATGCAAGCACAAGTCCGCGAAAACTCAATTTTATTAATAAGTAACTGATAGAAGAGGAGACTTGGGCTCGATGCATGACATCAGCCCACAGCAAAAAACCGTCACGGGCTTGTTCCGTGCGAGACTGTGAAGTTTAGTGCGGTCCAGTACGGAAGTAGCCCATGAGCTGAGCCACTGTGCAGATCTTTGCTGTACGCGTACTGTTATTGCAAGTTTCTTGAACTTCCTGAGCGGGGACAGAGGGGCAGAGGGAAGGAAGCTCGTAACGTGGGTGGAGTCAACTGAGTTGTTTGCGCATGCTCCGCACCATAATCTCTTGTCAAGAAACATAGACCTATTTCCTTCACTGCGTGCCAGTAGTGTTAACATGGAGCAGCAACCACAGGTTAGTAATTATGGTGAAATTATCCTCAGCGGAGAAAGAGAAATTATCGCAAATATAATTAAGTGTTGCGAGGAGGAAAAATTAAACAAATGTTTACTGGAACCTCTTGATAAGGAATATGAGAGAGCGGTTACATACTCTGGCAAAAGTATTAGTTCAATGAAGAGAATTAAGAAGAATATTGAATTACAACCGAATGAACCTCACACTACTCCGGGAAGGAATAGGTATGTAATGTTTAGAAATTATTGCTATAATAGTTATGCACAATAGTATGTGTACTGTGAGCGACATAATGAATTACTGTTGTAAGTTATTATTTTGTTATAGGTCTACAAAACATATTTCATTCCAGAATTAGGACTTGTGTAAAGTTGAAGTGGACGACTTCGATCAACATGTCATTCGGGATACAATCGAATAATTCTACCTTGTTCAGAAAGTAGTACCTACGATTAAGAAGATAATTCCGAATGGATGAAATTATAATTAATTTTGGACCAAGCGATGATGGCAGCAATGATAGGGATATGGATTGTGTATAATTGTAAATTAATGTAAATTCAAATAATAAGCCTGTAAAATACTGTTATAAGAATATGTACATATCAGCTGTAGGTGTAAGTCATGTAGGCCTATATAATGTATAGAAACAGCTGTAGTAACTCCGCCATTGCCGGTCCCCAGCCCGGATGAAAGAGGAGGAGTATACACACGAATATATTTAAATATTTACTCATTACAGGTTAAATAAAACCTGCTACGAAACCATATTCTCCTCTCAAAACCGGAGTGTTGTGAGATGATGATGTCTGTATTGAACCAAGTTCTTTTACAATAGAGCACCGTAAAGTGGAAGAACCAAGTTTTCTGAAAAGAGTCACGTTACCCGAGGGAGGGGCATCCTTGCCGTGCCGTTACGTTGATGAGTACATGCCGTACCGAGCAGTTCGAAAGACAGACTTAGGGGATGTAAGTTTCAAGCAACGAGCTAGAAGTAGACTAGCTCGTTGGGTTCAAGATAACTTGCAATAACAGTAAAAGGTATCTGACTTAAGTCGTTCATTTTTGCTTAGGCAGCCCAAATAACAGTAGAGACATGTGGGAGGTATTTTATGTTTTCGTAGGCGGAACCAACGGTGGGTATAACGTTCACTGATATAATCGCGTGAATGTTACGAATTTTAGTCTTCGTATGATAATTTGATTTTAAACACGTACTGTCAATCTACTATGTTAATTATTCATTTTCTTTTTCCTCTCCAAAATGTATTCCAGTCTTGAATAATGTTTTATCAAGTCATTTGCGCTTGCTATAGTTCCTATATTTTTCTTAATGAGCAAGTTATATCCGAAATTCAAATTAATTTATTTGTTTGTTTCATTAGGAATAGCCTAGGCAATGTATCTGACAGCGCAGAATTTTAATACAATTTATTAATATATTTCAATATATTTTAAACACGTCATGCCTATTGCCACTACTATTACAACGTCAAAACCTGGGTAGACCAAGAATAAAATTAAAATAAAACTGTGACAAACCATATGGTCTAAGACATACGAGATCGATAACAACCCGCATGGAATTGGACGTAGTTTTCTTAATGGAACATCTTATATTTAACTCTTCTCCAGCTATCTTTCATTTTTGTTGTTACGAGCTATAGAGATTCGAATCGTGAATTGTTACAGTCAGTTGAATTCGAGCTTTGGTAGCTACTGTTGTGGAACATTCTGGTTCATATGATGTTGCGATGAATTGTGTATTTGCACTTTAAAGTTGTATTGATTGGTATGTTCTAGAATCACCTGGAATCGATGTTCGAAATTAAAAAGAACGAAAGGAAGGACCGAGTATCGAACCCTCTCAGGCAGTCGAAACATTCATACGAACACATCACTCTAGCTAAGAGCCATGAACTATCCACCAGAGATCTACGTATTACAAATGTTTCTTTCTTCACTCAGATGCATTGTATGAATAAAATGTATGAATCAGTCCACGGAACCAATGTCTATTTATTATTTTAGCTCTTTACAGTTTTACTTAAAATAAAATACCAGCGCTACAAGTTATAGAATTTCAATAACGAAAAGTATTGTGTCCACCCCTAATCGTGTTGTGCGTGACGGCTTGAGTCAGGCCGTTCTGTATATTCAAATAGGAATATAAACTTTCCTTTTCTGCATTACATGTAAAAGGCATTCCTTTTTATTTCCAAAAACTAGGATATCCAACTTTATATTTATATTGCACTATTTAATTTGAAATGTGTAATTAATTTTTTAGACAGCCATCCCTAAAAGTAGATTTTTATCGCTATGCAAGCCTGTTAAAATTGACTATTATACGGTAGTGTGTGAAAAGTACTTTTAACACTAGTCCGAAAAGTATTTTAATACTGACATTCAACTGTTTGCGTCCACCAATGTCATATGGTAGCAATCACTTAAGAGGTTCAAACGATGCCAGACTTACCTTAAAAGTGACATTGTTGTTTAGTCAACTGTCCGAAAACAGGTTTGAACCTCAAAAGTAATACCAATAAGAGACACAACTAAACCAAGAGATAATGGGGTAAGGTGGCCAGTTCTTTTCCTCCTCTGTTGTGTACATCACTGACTAAAATGACATTATTGGTTAAGAATTTACACGGATTAAATACATTTCTTCAAGAACTATATATACCAATTCATAATTAGCCTATATGAAACAAAAATTAAATCAAATTATAAAAATCATTGGACACATGGCTTTGACTGTAGTGAAACAGTCTACCACCGAATTATACCTCTGATTGATATTAATGTGATAAAGTTTCTTAGTGGAGGAGGGGTGAGAATTGTCTATACAGTACCAACACGGAAGAACTACTGTCTGAAAATAGTGTATGATACATATTATGTTAAAATAATTTTATTTTGTTCATAGGGTTTCCTTCACTAGGCTTGTAGTCTCGTTTCTCAAACATCCCTACTCCGAAATAAAATGCCACTTTTAACACTTTTATTGTAAATGACCAGGGAAAGGATTTATATGTAAATACATATTTACTTATAAAGCTAATATAATTTATATTTTGCATTATCTTTATGTTTCACAATGTGTAGGGTTGAAAAATCCTACTTTTATTTTCCATATTTTTCCATATTTTAGAGTTTAGTACATATTTTCGTTAATTTCCATATATTTTCCATATTTCATATAAAACAGTCCATATTATATTAGGTTTAACAATAAAACAAAACACAATTCCATTAACTTTTAAAAATACATTTCAACAATAGAGATTTAAACACATGTTCAGTAATCCCTTTAACATCAGAGTTATTTGAAAATTAGCAGTCCTATCAACAATGGGAAAGTAAGTTACAAAACTGTATTAATTTAATTTAAAATTTTTAACAGACTTCAGTTGTGCAGCTCAACAGTTAAATGCCAGTCAGAGTACACATAGGTTCAGTTTTGTAAATCATACTATAAAGACGGTAAATATGCCAAAAGTACGTCATTCAGTCAATTTAAAATCAAAACTAACAAGTTACATTTCAGAATTTAAAGAAGATGGTTTATCAACTGACAATAAAATATTATTTTGTAATTTGTGTCAGTGTGCAGTATCATCTACACAAAAGTTCCTGGTGCAACAACACATTACAACTAGTAAACATCAGGCCAACAAACAACTAAATTCCAAGCAGAGACAATTGTTTTTAACACAACCAACAACATCGAATGTAAGATCTGAGTTTAACATCGACCTGTGCCGTTCTCTCATCTCTGCTGATATTCCTCTCTACAAACTAAAGAATAAGGTCTTCAGGGAATTCCTTGAAAAATATACTCAACATACAATCCCGGATGAGTCAACACTTAGGAAGACGTATGCTCCATCCATCTACGATGAGACAATACAGAAGATAAGAGATGAAATTAAAGATAGTTCAATTTGGGTTTCCATTGATGAGACTCCCGACAAAGAAGGTAGACTTGTTGGTAATGTAGTTATCGGTTTGTTAAGTGAACAATATTCTGAACGAATTCTTTTACATTGTGATGTTCTAGAAAAGTGCAATAACAAAACTATAGTTAAACTGTTCAACGAAGCTATGGGTATCCTGTGGCCAAAGGGTATTATGTACGATAATGTGTTATTCTTTATTAGCGATGCTGCCCCTTATATGGTCAAAGCTGGACAAGCATTATCTGTTGTATATCCTAAATTGACTCATTTTACTTGTGTGGCGCATGCATTTCATCGTGTGGCAGAAGTGGTCAGAGACAATTTCCCTAAAGTAGATTTGTTGATTTCATCAGTGAAAAAAGTATTTCTCAAAGCTCCCAGTAGAGTTAACGTGTTGAAAGAAATGTACCCTGAAATTCCATTGCCACCAAAGCCAATTTTAACTAGATGGGGTACATGGCTAGAAGCAGTTGAATATTATGCCGAACATATAGACTCTATTAACAATGTTCTCCTTGCATTGGACTCTGAAGATGCAGTCTCAATTGATACTGCGAAAACAGTTACCTGTGACATAAGTGTGAAGAATGACTTAGCTCACATTCAGCATACATTTTCATGCATCATAAAAACGCTCAAAAGTCTCCAAAATAGGCACCTTTCACTATCTGAAAGTTTTGAAATTATAAATAGTACTGTGGAACAACTGAATCGTGGTAGAGGTAAAGTTGCAGATGCAGTAAGAGCTAAGGTGGACACTGTACTTTCAAAAAACCCTGGATATGAAGAACTACAAAAGGTTGTTGCTGTGATGAGTGGTGAATCAACAGTGAAGATTAACTTGGACTTATCCCCAGCAGACATTGTGAAATTGAATTATGTACCAGTTACTTCTTGTGACGTCGAACGCTCTTTTAGTCAGTATAAATCTATCCTCAGAGACAATAGAAGAAGATTCACTTTTCAGCACTTGAAAGAAATGTTTGTAACCTATTGTTATGGTAACAGACAATAAAAATTGTGTTTTGTTGAAACTACATTGGAAGATAAGGTACGTCCATTATATTTTTTGTTTAGTTTGATTAAAATGTACCAATATTTAACGTACATAGTCATTTTTTTATAATTTTAAGTCCATATTTAATTCCATATTTTGGTAAAAATCCATATTTAATTCCATATTTTGGTAAAAATAACTACATATATATTTACATATTTCATATATTTTTAGTCCATATAAATCCGTTCCCTGTAAATGACTATTGCACGACTTCAAATAAAATAATTATTAGGGCATTAAAATTACTTATGACGTTATTTTGATAATTAAGCCAATCGCTATTTGATAGAAATACTTTTTTTTTACAATGGAAGAGCGTTTAACTTAAAGTTTTTTTTTATGAGCGGGTCACTGATGCCGCTAGTGCCGAGAAATGTAGACCATTTACTTTGCCAGAGAATATCCAGAGTGCACCACAGGCAATGGATCTACATTACACTGGTAATGAGTGAAGATGATGAAAATGTTGATGATAATGATGATGATGGAAAATATTGTTGGGGTGTCATAGGGGAACCGGGATAACCAGAGGAAAACCATGTGTTGCCTGAAACACGGACTTGTTCATAAAAAGTTATAAATTCAGGATGAAGCGGGATTTGAACTCGAGCCCGTCGCTTAGAAGGTCAGCGCTGAGTCACCGTGGCGGTTTGATAGAAATACTAAAATAATATAGACCTACTGGTGTATGTATGAAGTATAATAAAAATATTACGCCTACTTGTCAAGTGACGGACGATATCTGAGGGGAAGTTTTATTTTCTTTTTATTCCAAAATTATTGCATTCTATAGATCTTACATCATCATTGAAATTTTAAGTTGTGGCAAAATTCAAAAGTTATCTTTCTTTTTGGCGAAATTACATTCTATTTTGATCAGCATGCCGACTTTTCTTCGTAATGTTTCCATAACTCATTTGCGATGTGTGATAATTATCCATATCTCTTTAAGACTTAAATCATCTGAGACGAAAACTAGCACATATTCTGGGCTACATTTATGACTTCGTTTTAATAAAAGCAAAGTGGTTAAAGAAAAATAAAATATTCTTTTGTTCTTATTTATAACGGTTAGAATTAAAACGTAAATCGTGTAACTATCTGTAAACTCGTGTTTTCGGTTGTAAGCACGATTCTGTAGATAATAACTAAGTTCATTGAAAAAAAAAAAATCAGCATATGGTCTATGCCGTCCCATTTTCACTTAATCTCACATACGAGAAAAAAAAAAAAAAAAAATGAAATCATTATAGCCAATTTTGAATGTTTGTGTTACTTTTTCACTCCTCTTAATTTTTCTAAAATATTGGTTATATTTATTTTTCAGTCGTTTATTTAACGAGGCTGTATCAACTACTACGTTTTTAGCGTCGATATAATTATTGATGGCAAGAAGATGAGATGCGGTCGAGGATTTGCTTAGTGATTACCTAACATTTTCCTTAAAGTTGAGGAGAACCTCGGGAAAAATCCAACCAGGTATTTAGTCTAAGCGGGTATCGAACTGACACCCGAGCGCAGCTCTGGATCAGCAGTAAACGAGCCTACCGCCTGAGCTACGCCGGTGGATATTATATTTCATGTTCATCAATTCCGAATAATCTGACTCATTGAAATTAACTATGAACAAAATCCGTTCAAAAGCTAAGAAGAAATAGTTGTTCCCATGTAGACGAGACCATTTTTCGGTGTCAGATATGCTGAAAACTTTTGTTCCCAATTTTTTGTGGCGTCACAATACTTTCTCTTGATATTTTGAATAATTAAGACTTT